>NC_044198.1:17622909-17922909 GCF_900880675.1 Sparus aurata
TTCAAGTGCAGCAATGACATTTTTATAATCAATATCCTTGTTATGTTCATTAAGTTTGTTTTTGACACATCGATGGAATTTTCCATTGTCTCCTCGGGGGAAATGGCTGCGGCGGTCACTTCAGTATATGACTATGAAAAGTGCCTTTCTTTGACCTTTCAGAGCGAGAACAGCTCAAAAAGTAAACTAAGTCTTCATTGTTCCCTTCCTCCCTGCTTTTTATCAAGTCCTTGTGACATTTTTCTTTGTGTGTGTATGTGTGTATTTTTTTTACTTTTTTCTTTTTTCCTGAGCGTGTTTTTCTTGGAAGAAGACAAATGGCAAGTGTGCGAGGAAGGTTGCCTTTGAACCTGACAGGAACAGCTCTCTACGGTAGTGTGTGCACATGCAAATCCCTTCGTGCAAGTGTGTGTGTGTGTGTATGTGTGTGTGTGTGTGTCTCTGAGAGGACACAAATGTGCACTTCAGCATTTCAGTTTGTCCGTGTGTATGGGAGGGTGTGTGTGTGTGTGTTTGCCCATGAGCATGTATATATGCATGTCTGCATAAGTATGTGCATATGTGTGTGTAGGTGTATTGGTGTGAGCCGGAGGAGGCGCAGTGCGGGGTCTGGAAAAGTGTAGTGTGTTAGATTAATTGAGCATGGCAGAATTATGACAGCTGTTTACGCTAGGAGCCCTACGAGCATTTTAGCACACCTTTTAGCCTTGAGTGCACTAGCTGACAGATGGAAGGCTTTTTCCTTCCAGTTTAGTGGAAAGCCTGCATACGTCATCCACCAAAGGACTGACCTTGACGCTGAACCCAACCCTCACTCTTTGAACATTAGTCCATTGAAATACCAAGTTAATGAATGCGTTCTGGCGTGTGCGTCTAATGAGAAGCGGGTCAAAGTTAGCGAGATGTCCGTGCAATCACCATTAGCCAGCCACTTATTGCGGGCTCAGGTAGCCTAATCGATGGGTGACAAAGGCATCCGAGTGGACAAGAACGTCGAGGCGAAGATGTGATCATGACTGTAATTATCAGCTTATAATTTCAGACCATACTAAAAGCAGCAGAGACAAATATGAAGGGTATTTACAGGCATGTGATGCACAGATCCTGGACGCGGCTGCAAAGGACACTCCATACTTAAATGGGCTTGGCGTGCAGGTCACAGATTGAGTGTCCCTTTATAGATAGGTTTAATGGTAGAAGTGCTATCCTGACATCAAATCCCAGGAATCAGAATCAGTCAGAATCAGAATCAGAATCAGCTGGCCAAGTATGTGAACACATACAAGAAATTTGACTCTGTTCCTTTCTTCGCTCACGATGTACATAGACGTAACATTAACATAAACATAAACATAACATTCAACTAGAAAGAACAAGAACAACAAAGAACAGTTAGTTAAATAATGATATAAAAATAAGTAATTCAAGTAATTCAAGTGTTCAGAGGTCCGGTCTACTATAAATATATATAAAAATAATAATGATAATAATAATAATAAAAAAAAATAATAAAAATAAATAAATAAATAAATTAAAAAAAAAAAAAAAAAAAAAATATATATAGATATATATATATATATATATATATATATATATATATATATATATATATATATATATATATATATATATATATATATATATATATATGTATATGTATATATATGTATATATATATACATATATATATATATATATATTTTTTTTTTTATTTATTTATTTTTTTTATTATTATTATTATCATTATTATTTTTATATATATTTATAGTAGACCGTAGATATATATATATATATATATATATATATATATATATATATATATATATATATATATATATATGATAAGGCGTTATAAGACATTATAAGAATGTATTACTGGGACAAGAGTGAAATCCTGCTCTAGAATCACCTGTGAATACACAGACTGTCAAATGCGGAGACGGACCTTGTGAGGCACGTCAAGGTGCTTTGGAATCTTTGCGCACTTTGACTGGACCATATGGATATACGCACATAGTCACGAACATGCAGCAACACACACACACACACACACACACACACACACACACACAGACATGAACTTGTGTGCCTGCACAAACGTACCTCAACAAGCACTAAACAAACAAACAGTTAACATTCAGAGATCCCCTAAGAAGTGAAAACACATTACCATGCTGAAGCTGACATGCACGATCCAAGTGAAACAGGAAAAAGGTGTTTTGGTGCCTCTACAAAAACAAGGCTGTAGCAGAAACTAGCCTTTTCTGGCTACCCCACTGGCAAGGGACATTTACACGAACACCTTTAAATGTGCTCAGTGTTCACCAGAAGCCTATACAAAGAGATTTCCATGGGGTCTCCCTTAGCTGAACATGCACTTCCACCCAATTTCCAGGGCAGCACCCACTTAGATGTAAATGAAATATATCATAGCAATACATTTTAGCCCTAATCGTAAATACATTTTCAGGCTCCCCCTGGAAAACACACCTTTTAGAATATATATATAACATAGAGTGTTGAAATACACAAGAAATGCGCAGAATGCATTTCCAGCACAGAAATCTAATCGGCATATTGGACAACAAATGCTGAAATAAATAAGCATTATGTGTACTTGACTTCTGAACATCTCAAAAAGTTGTGTTATATAAAAGAGAGGCATCAGTAAAGTGGCAGCGCTGATGTTCATTTTCTCCACATTGACACCCAGAAAATAACGGCTGCCATGTGTTCACTGACTCGTTTTCATTCTCTTTACAGGACTATACGACAAATGTTTCTACGCCTCCAGTGACCGAGGCTGGCTGCTTGGCATCCAGGCGGTTAGTGAACATGGAAATCGTGATCCCCGCTTCTTCTTCTCCCTTAAAACTGACCGTGCCCACAAAGTGACCTCCATCCACTCCAACACTCGCTATGTACCCAACCAATGGGTTCATGTGGCCGTCACATACGATGGTGTGTACATGAAGCTCTTTGTGAATGGCGCCCAAGTGGGCGTCAGTCGGGAGCAGTCGGGCGATGTCTTCAGCCATTTGACCAAAAAGTGCAAGGTGCTGATGATTGGCGGGAATGCACTGAATCATAATTACAGGGGGGCAGTGGAGAGGGTGGGTCTATGGAGGCAGGCCAGAGGGCAGAGGCAGATTATCAGGGATATGCAGGGCCACGAGGACCCCCAAGATCTACCTCAGCTGGTAATTCGTGAAACATTCGAGCACCCAGGCCGGAAGTGGCTTACTGTAAAAGATGGTAGCTTTCCTCAGCCTGAGCAGGGAGGAGGTGGACGATTAGGTTTTCTGGGTGGTGGTGGAGTTGGGAATTTGGAGGGATTATTGGACACAACGCTAGAGCCTCCAACTTGCGGTCAAACTGTCTGCGACAATGTCGAGGTCATCAAAAACTACAACCACCTTTGGACCTTCCGTCGTCCCAAGAAAGTACGATACCGCGTCATAAATGTTTGGGACGATGCACGGATGAGGCCGACTGTATCTGACCACCAGATCAGCCTCCAGCACCAGCAGCTAAATGATGCCTTCAGCCCCTACAACATCACCTGGGAGCTCAGCATTCACAATGTGACAAATTCCTCCCTTCGAAACCGCCTGATCCTAGCTAACTGTGATATCAGCAAAGTCGGCGATGATGCATGTGACCCAGAATGCAACCATCCGCTGACGGGGTTCGATGCAGGTGACTGCATGTCCAGTCATCGGAGCCGTTGCCCTGAACACAAGCAGGGGAATGGTATATGTGACCCTGAATGTAACTGGGAAAACTTCTTCTACGATCTTGGCGACTGCTGTAACCCCAATGTGACGGACGTGACCAAGACATGCTTCAACCGCTCTTCTCCACACAAGTAAGATCACTTTCTCCACATTTTGTATGTTGTCATGTTTTCAGCATCGGTAATCCTCGTAAGTAGCTGTTTGATAAACATGAGACTTAAATTAACCAAAAGGCTTTAAACAGCTGCAGCATTCCTTGCTTAATTTGTGACATTTTTTGGTTGACATGATTGAATCCTTTCGGTTAACCAACTCCACACCATGGCCTAACATGCCCAGAGCAAATCAAACAACAAATCTTTATATACATGCATCCCTGAAGAGAGGTTTTGATGTCTAGTCCTACTGTTTCCTGACCATTTGGGCTGAGGCTGAGTGTAACTTAACTCCCAGCCTGTGTGGCCTGGGAAACCCTCTGGGAGCAGCTAGTCCAATCTAGCCTTGGCCTGGTTCAATCAGTGTTCCACACTTAAGCAGGGCAAAACAAACGCAACTGGATGGCTTTCCTGGTAGCAAACGCGTAGGCCAGACTGCTCATTTTTGTATCCGTTTTTCGACAGCTCTTCCCATCTTCTTCTACTCTCTTATACCCAGTGGTCCTAATTAAGCTGCCTTGATTGGACAAGGGAGTTGGTTTGGAAAAAGTGACATTCTAAACAGAGAGTGAGGGCAATTAGAGGTCAGAAAAGAGAGTTCAGTATGGCTTTTGCTTGTAGCGATGGAAAATCATTTCAAAGACATACCACTCTCTCTCCAGGAAACCAGTGAAAGACATGTTTCCTGGGGAGGCAGGTATGGGTCCCTTAACGTGGGTGCCTGAAAGAATTTTTCCAGGAAAAACAGTGAATAAAGTTCACTTCACTTGCACGGCATTTACAGAATCCCTTAGGTGTACTGTACATCAAGCAAGAGATTTTGTGATTTCATAAATCTACTTTAGGAGAATAAGGAGCTTTATAAATCGATGCGATTTTTTCTGTTTTTGTGGTGTCCTCATTGTGGCTTGTAGATGATGAGTAAAAGCTGGCAGGGAGAATAAATCTCAGGAATCTGCTGTAATAAGGTATGTGCCAGACCTCCAATAGCAGGATTGTTTGTTTCTTGGTACACTGAAACTCAACACAGTAGACTGAGACATTTTTGTGGACAATGCAGGGGGTCTTTATGGTTACACCAGATAACGAGACAAAAATGATCGAAATTCCGATGTTTTGCAGTATTTCTTGCCACTGTCAAGTGGGGACGCGCGAGAAAGGGAGGAAACTAGTAGACTTAGTGTGTGGGATTGTTTGGGTCCTCCTGATAGCATGAATCAGGGAAACCAGACTGTTTTCAATCACAGTTAAGCTGGAAGCGTTGTCTGTTTGGCACTACCCTGTTGTTTAGAACGGCCGCTAAATAGCTAAATAATGACATCTAATTAACAACATCAGAGGGGAAAAGCAGGTGGGTTTGCCGTTACTTCCATCTCTCGATTCCCACCACATCCCTCGCGGCTTAGTCATCATTAGAAGCTCATTCATCAAGTGGCAGGCGAACTACTTCATTTAGACATCAGCCATTGGCAAAAACGCTCGCCATTGCAGAGCTCGAGCCGCTGAAGGATGGTCTTGTGAACGGAGGTCTACCAGCAAGACAGAGAGAGAGAGAGGACAAGAGAACTTTCAGTCCAAAGAAATAGATATAATCTCCTCAAGTGGTTGCTTATTTTGCTTTGATTATGGTATGTCTGGGGAGCTGCACTACAAACAGTTCGACATTCCTCCTTAATTATGGAATTCTGGATGAACAATGCACTGCGAAGCGGGGGAACAATGGTTGTGAGGTCCTGCATTTGTTTTTGCAGCGTTTGCGCCTGTTACCACTTACATGTAGCCTAGTGTTTGCAGAAATCTGGCTAGCACAGGACACAGGCAGCTCTGTGGTCCTGCTACAGTCTCTCCTCAGAAAATACCATTGATAATAATCCCCCCCTTCCCCTCCCTCCATCCACATTTGGCTGAGGGAAAATATTTTGCATTGTTTTCACAGCCCTCCGTTTTGACACTTCTTCTGGTTCTGATGGCATTTGATCTTATCTGACAGTAGGTATTGCAAGGCTGAGCATTCTTATGTCTTAAGTTAGGGACGGCTGTAATTTGTTCAATGTGAATTTACATTGTTTTGTTGCAGAGAAGCAGAAAAACATATGGCATCAGAAGCTGATGTGTTTGTTTGACTGTCTGTGAGAGATGAATGTATTATCCGGGGCAACTGGATAGAAGATCTGTCAGAGTCAGGGGATTTTTGGGAGCCCCCAAAATTAAAATGCTTCCAAAACTAAAGCAAGATGGATGCGCAAACTTCACAACGTGGATATTAGGCCCATTTCGGCCTCAATGTGTTTTTGGGGAAATGAAGTTCCTGGTCAGGCTAATAGGTCATCTGTTTTCCCTTGGCCTCTGTCTCTCTCTATCCTCCTGAGTCAATACCTCTTGCTGTGGCAGGTTAATGGATGGACCACTCTTTCTCTTTCCTTCACTCCCTCTCCCTGCTGTATTCCAGCTCAGAGCTAATCCCCAGGGCCCTTGACTTGGGTGTTTTACAGTTGGTCGTCTAAACCTTAAGCCCCCGTCCCATAAAACATAATGGAGTGCTTGGGCGTAAATACCAGGACTTTGCACTTCCCCTTTAAAGCCATAGCACGCTTATAAAAGCACCTGTTGTCGAGGTTTCACCTGTGCTCTCGTGGGGGCTGATTCCCCATTCACTGGGGGGCAAGTGCAATAAGGAGGGGCTTCACTTGGGCCTCTAGGCGGGTAGGGCATCTGCCGATGATGGAATGGTACATTGCCAGATACTGTTGGAGGTCTTTTAAATATACAACACACCAGGGAATTCAGTTGAGAATGCCTTGGCAATGTCATTGTGGTTCAGAAGTCATGGAAGGCGCTGATGAGGAGATTCACATCCTTCGCCAGGATTGAGACCCAGTGTTCAATTAGAAGCTACGACTTCAGATGAAACCGGAGAAATGGGGAGCATGTCCACCGGGTTAGGGTTCATGTCACACGTCTCCAAATCCTCCTTTAAAAACTTCGAGCTGTGGCGTAAGGATCTCTGGAATCTGAGCGTCGACACGGTTCTTCTGCATGTGCCTTCTTTGGACGGGAACAAAATAATCAGAAGAGTAGGTTGGAAGGGTTAAAGAGGAGCTTGCAAGTATAGTAATAAAGGCGGAGATGAATGATGGGTTTAAGGGCTGTGGTGTTGACCGACTTGATGACAGGGGAGCTGAGGGC
Source organism: Sparus aurata (assembly GCF_900880675.1). Taxonomy (NCBI): domain Eukaryota; kingdom Metazoa; phylum Chordata; class Actinopteri; order Spariformes; family Sparidae; genus Sparus; species Sparus aurata. The sequence continues at coordinate 17,629,988 of NC_044198.1, forward strand.
CCCCTCCAATTTCAGAAGTGTTCTTGGCCGTGAGACGGTCACTGCATTGCCAGCTCACCCCAGCTTTCACACTATGCTGCCCCAGACATATGTATACAAGGCAAATTTATGGGCTTATATGAATTATATATGGGTGTAAATGGATGAAGTCATAATCCCCCATTTAATATGTATCAGATATAAAAGCATTAACACGGCAGTTTGAGCTGCACCCCTGGATCTCCCCCCACAACAGATGCCCTGCAGTGATGTGTGAAATATAGGGAAGCTCAATTTTCTGCACTCACCTTACCTTTCTTTCTCTCCTGCCCTCAATTTTCTCTCTCTCTCATTCTCTTTCTTTGTAAGTTTTTCTTGTTTTTTTCTTTTTTTTCTTTTTTCCCAGGACTTGTCTGAAAAGTGGTGTTGTTAAATGCATGGAAAATCCTGTCTTTCCCTAGTGGCTCATCTCGGCTGAAAAAAAATGTATGATGAGAGGCAAGAGAGGGGAACAGGGGCTATGGGGTGGGGAAATAGTTGAGGGGTGTGTGTGTGTGTGTGTGTGTGTGTGTGTGTGTGTGTGTGTGTGTGTGTGTGTGTGTGTGTGTGTGTGAGAGAACACCAGGGGCGGGGTAAAGGGCTACTGGCAAGGAGGTTTTGAGTAAGATGTGGATGGACGGACAGTAAGATAACATATTTGAAAAGCCTGAACTGACTAGAAACACCCTCACCCTCCTTCCGCCTTCATTCGGAATATGCTAATATTCTTACTTTCATATGGGTTTACATACAAACAGCACTGTCCGCAAGGCAGTCGGATTCCGGAGATCACGTGATGATCGCAAATCCATCCAGGCAGCTATAGACACGGTTAGGTATGACGAGGTCAGCTTAGACAGTTCGCAAAGCTGGTGTAGAGATGCACGCACAGAAAGAAAAGCCCCAATTCCTGGTCAGAAAGAGAAACACAGGGCCAGGATAGCAATAGGGTTTCGAACATGTACGAATATCGCAGCTCCAACCTTTTCGGAATGATGGTTGAATGAATGAAAGAGGAAGTCCGTGTTAATTAATCGCACCAATGCCCGGCTGCAGGTAAACATGAATATTGGTGGAATATAAGCCTCTGCCAAGTCTTTACCAATGTGATCACAGGACTGTATGAAATCAAAAACATGCAGACACCCAAAGGGCATTCTTTCCCCCACAAATTGATTACATTAAAACTGTTTACTTTAGCTTTGAAACATCCCCTGCGCATCAATCCGGCATGTGATGCACATTGTTGGAACGGGGCCAAGGGGCGCCAGAGTAACGGAACTCAGACGAGTTAGGTTCTGACCCTACAGTAGAGCTGTTGCTCTCACTCGTTGCTGACTCAATCATTTCAGCATCAAAACCCCTCTGACCCCTTCCCCCCCCTCATGCATGTCCAAAAACTCTGGACAAATATTTTCTAAGGAAATAATGAAATTCCTGAAATTATTAGGAAGAGGGACCTTATATCATCTGTTCTCTCTCCCTCTCTCTCTTTCTCCTCAGACCTGGCCCCAGTGAGTTCCCCCCAGTTGCTCTTGCGCAGGCTTGCAGAAAGCATTTGCTACACTGAACACTTTATTTAAAACGTCTGTTCGGAGGGAACATTGCATCTCCGCTAAGCGTCTCCTTATTCAGCTTGTGATTTGAGGCAGGGAGACTTGTCCAACCGAAGTTGTAGAGATGTTATGAAACATTTTGCGTAGCTACATATAAAATGTGCATTGGTGGTAACCTTAGCAGGCTTGTCGCAGTGGGAGAATTGCCTCAGTGGTGTAAATTCTTCCAGAACACTGCCAAGCACCAGTGTTACTGACTTTTAAATTGCTTCCTTTAGGCTACATTGAACATACGCTATGAGACAGCTCGAGTTCACACTCAACTTTTAATATTTTATGCAGACATTTGCTTTTCCAACATAGAAGTGTTTACCAAAAAAAAGGGAAAAGGGAGCACACTGCCACAGCTGGACACATTTTTGAAGAAAACACTACACATATAAAATAGATTCTTTTTCAACCTTTGCGTCTCGGCACCACATAAACTGGTCTAAAAGAATATAGTGTCTTATAGCAATTAACATTTCATGCATGCATTAAATGAAAACTGGCCTCTAAGGGGCTGAAATCTCAAGATGTCAAGTTTGATCCCCTCTACATTGAGCTGTGTTATCCTGAGGTCAATAATCATAAACTGCGATGCAGGTCAGTCTGTCTTGCTGAGTGCATTTTTGCAGAAAAATTTGCAGGCTCTACACTCGGTCATAACCTCACCCTGCTCGCTTGCACACAAAAGAAACTCAAAACAAAACGAGCGCCTTGCGTCCAGTGGAAACCGTCCACTACCACATAACTTTACAGCAACTCAAACAAAGTGTAAATATACTTTATTTCTAGTCAGCTGTTGAGTGGGAGAGTAAATATAAATAGTACACTGCGGGATTATGCACTTCACAAAGGGTTCGAGCGCTTGAAATTTTTGCTTTTATCCTTGTATTTATCTTTCGAGTTCACTTGAGTGAAGGGAAAAAACAAAAGACAGCGTGACGTGAGCTCTTGCAAAGTTCAATAGAAAAAGAAATTACATGTATGTACATTTTAAAGGTTTGGTCGTACAAGACAAGTAGGACTGAGAAAACCAAGTCATTTTTACAGGCCGGATCTTTTGTGCTTATGAACTGATAATATTGAAACACTGTGGGATTGACATCAAAACAGATATGGTGCACAGAGTGCATGATTCATGTTTTCATCCATCTGCCCCTATTTCACTTTCACCTAAAGCCTTCACAAATCCATTTTCTGTCCAACGCAAGCAGAATTAGATGGTAGGACATAGGATACCAGGCACAGAAGAGTACCAACAGCATGGAGTTTCATGTGTTCCAGTGAGAGATTACACAGTATGATATTAACATTTAACCACAAATGAGGATCAGTGAAATCTCTCTTTTGCTGGAAACCCTCCCTGCTGTATGTGGCCAGGTACACTAAAGACTTGCTGTTCTAGGCTTGACTTTATTGCACTTAATCTTAAGATCTAAGATCTTAATAATATGACGACAAAATATGAGTGCAAACTAGAAGGTGGGCAAGTGGGTCATGCAAACTAGGTCAAAACATCCGAACAGGATCTAATTTGTGATAGTAAGGCCCTGTTTTGTCATGTTTTGTTTCTGATAAAGTCCCGTTTTTGTATCCATTGCGAATCTCTTTCCAAAGCCTGTCAAAGCCAAAGGAAAGGAATAAACTATCACTTCTGCATATGCAACAGATTATTGACTCTTCCAAGAGATGACTGAGCTTGCGAATGCTGTTTGCCAAGACCACCAGCCAAGCTCACACAGAAAAATGTGTTTGATGTGTTCATAAAATGAATGACAGTTTCACTGCTGGAAAGATATCTCATTGTGTTGAATGATTGCAGTCGTTAGTGCTACCGTTAGCGTTCCCAGGGCCAAGAAGAAACATTATTTCATGGACACGGAGACATCAGAATATTTGAACAATTAATCTAAGTCACGGGCTGACTCGAATAAGTCGGGCTGATCAGGGAAAAATGTGAAAATACATTTTGCAACCCAAATAAAGACAAACAGAACCGGTGTCTCCGCACAGACACATTTTTCATGGCCATGTAAGCACCTCCACATACTGTTCAATACATAAGTCAGTACATTTAGGGCTAGTGGGAAGATAGATTGAATACATAACACCCCAACATACATCGGTTAGACAGTGAGGTGGTGTCAAAAAATGTTCCCGTCTGACTCCAAAACTTTGCGTGACTGGATGTTCGAACAACATTTAACATCTCGCCGTTTGCTCCAATCAGGAGTCGTTCACTCATTCGTTTTATTTCACTTGGTCCATTCAAGATAAAAATGCAGCTGTGTCATTAATTAGTTGCAGTGCAGCCCTATAAGACCATGACAAAAAACAAAACAAAACATTAAGCAATGTCACTATATTAAAATGTTTATTATGATTATTATGCAGAAAAGTGGATTTATTCCCATCAGCACCTGTTCTTAGCTTCTCAGGGCTGCCATGGCATCTGTTACTGTGTGTCAGAATGAAGAAGGACCACACTCAGGGATACTGTCGAAAAACAGACAAAATAATAATAGAAAAAAAATTATCTTTTATTGTGCTGTTATAGCATGATTCACTGTCTGCTGACATGAAACATGTGGCATCATCTTGCACATTAAAACACTGCGGCTTGGCTTTTCGTGTCTCCACCAGCGACAATTCATTGTAAACACACTGTACACCCATAGCTGCATATTTGGGGTATTCTACTGTTTATTCTCCCTCTGCACTTTGTAGACAACATCGACAACACGGTCTGTAATTTCCCCTCCGTTACACAAGTGTAAGTGAGAATGTGGGACTGCAGTGGAATTGAGTGGAATGGACAGAAATTGTTTGACAATTGACTTTCAAGAAATATCAAGGTAGCCGGTCAAAAATAGTCATTTTGTCACCAAGTCTTAACATTCATGAAGTGCATTTGAGGAGGTTTCAAAATATCAAGTCATACATATCATGTATCATAATATTATTTCGAGGCCGTATCGCCCAGCACTAGGATTATCAAACTAAAAGCTGGTCTGAAGCGCGGCCAACGTTCACTCTGCTTACAAAATGGAAAAGGTACTTCAGCCACTCTTAGGCAGAGCAAGGAGAGAAGTTGTTAAGTCTTTATTTATTTGGGCGTATTGGTTAAAATCGCCAACGGGCTCCAACCTCACAGGGTCAATTATCCCTATTCAACCTTCATTCTGTTGGTGTAAGGGCAATTTCAATTGCCAAAACACTTTAACAAAATATTTAAATTCAACAGGGACCTAATTCTGAGCTGTTGCCCTGAAAGATAACACTACATAAACTCTTTCTGGCCGGGAACACTGTTGTTATTTTGTAAGACTTTTGCCTCTGTGAAAGCTGTATTCTCAAGGAAGAGACTATCCTCATTGCGGAGCAATTAACTTAATGTGATATCCCCTTTTTTCCTTTTATTTTCCAGAGCCTATTTGGATGTGAAAGAGCTGAAAGAGGTTCTGCAGTTGGACGGCTCGACTCACCTGAATGTCTTCTTTGCCAATTCCTCTGATGAAGATCTGGCGGGGGTTGCCACTTGGCCCTGGGACAAAGAGGCCCTCACACATTTGGGTAAGAAGACAAATAAACACACATACATGCCTGCACGCATGAACGCTCACATGCACACAGCTCTTCTTTGGCAGCCTGACTTGTTGATTCTGAGTAATTACAGTTCAAGCCTCGAGCAGTTTCTGCCTTCATCATCACAGCTCTAACAGGGAAGAAGGTGATAATGAAGCTGAGGAGGCCCATTAATAATGCATTGCCTGAATCTTACTACACGATTACTTTACGCTATTGTCCGGAAAAGGCTTTTGTGCTGTGTGCACACTGCAGTTTACATAATGTGTCTCCTTCTGTTTTTTTTTTTTTTTTATGTCAGGTGGAATCGTGCTGAACCCCTCCTTCTACGGCACCTTTGGCCACACTGACACAATGGTCCACGAGATCGGTCACAGTCTTGGACTTTACCACGTATTTCGAGGCATATCGGAGATTGAGTCGTGCAACGACGCGTGTTTGGAGACTGAGCCGTCGATGGAGACCGGAGATCTGTGCGCGGACACCAACCCCACGCCCAAATACAAAGGCTGCCACGATCCAGAGCCGGGCAACGAAACCTGTGGCTGTCGGCATTTCACACACACGCCATTTAACAACTACATGAGTTATGCAGGTGAGACGGCGCTTACCTGGGCAGAACATTGCAGTCATACCTCTCGCGCGCAAAAACCGACACAGGGATGGAGGAATTTGTTGAGTCTGTGTGCATACTGAGACGGGTGTGGAATTTAGCAGGGACACAGCGGGGGGCACGTCCTTTCATGTCACTCATCTTGTGCAAAAGTGAAACATTTGTTGTTGTCATAAAGGTCCACTTTGTAAGGAAGTTCAAAAGAATTCAGAATGAGACCCCAAAATCAACTTTCTTACCAAGTGGACCTTTTAAATGTAACCGGTGCCTTATTTTATTTATGGGACCTTGACCTGTGGAATGATTTATTACTTATTTTTCCTGCCACTGATTAATCCAAAATCCACTCCCCACTCCTCCAACTACCCTTGGTACCTGCAGATGATGCCTGCACGGACTCCTTCACACTGAACCAGGTGGCCAGGATGCACTGCTACCTAGATCTCATCTACCAGACCTGGCAACCTGCCTCCAAACCGCCTCCGGTGCCAATGGCACCCCAAGTGGTCGAGCAGCATCATAATTCCATCACCCTGGAGTGGTTTCCGCCGATTTCCGGACACTTTTACGACAGGTGAAATGAGCTACATTGGTTGCCAAACAGATGTGGGTGTGTATGTGTGTGTGGGTGATAAAGTTTGATCGAGATTTATGACATTATCGATTATCGTTTGAGTTAATATAACAAGAGTGTAATTAAAAAGCCTAAAACGCCTAAATGTGAGCCAAATTACTGGGAGCGCCATCATCAACATTTTTAAAGTCTCATCATTCGTCACATCATTTTACGTTAACTGTCATATTTATATCGCCGTGTAAATGATGTGTGTTTGGCCTGTATCTAAGTTGGTTGCTGTGCCTGTCTGTTGGTTTCCTAGAGAATTGGGATCAGTGTGTGATAAATGCACTGAGGGGAGAGTTCTACTGCAGTATGCATCCAATTCCTCCTCCCCACGACCGTGTGCACCTTCTGGACACTGGTCCCCACGAGAGGCTGAAGGTACAGTACGATACTTTATACTGGTTGGGCATTGAATGCTGTCATTGTAAGGTGGTTCTGTATGTTTACTTTTCTGTGGCTCAAATGTAATCTCACTGATGCTTTATTACAATAAATGTAAATATGTTTCCTTCCCCATTCTTCACTCCGCATGGGATCTCAGTCTTCTGTCAGTTTCTTGATCATAATGAGCTGTTTCTACTTAAGGGAAATTTAATGGGCGCCTAAAAAGCATAGCCAGAAACCACCTTTCATCTGCAGTTTGCAGTATGATATCATGATCTTGAGGTCGGCCTACTGTTGATTTTCTGACTTAATGTTTCGACATGCAAAGCATTTTGGTGACTGACTCAACCTCAAAACATGCAAATGACTCACTGGATTCATGTCACTTAGGCCGTGGGACAACATTGGAAGGACCAAGGAGGTCGCTTCCCAATGGATGGTGCTGTATGGTACCACAGCCCATATTAGGGCTGAGGCCAAAAACCAAGGTTAAAGATCATGTCTTTGCTGTGATTCCCCACTTTTTAAAATTTCAACTTAGGGTTTTTTTAGTGCATTAAATGCTAAAATTAGTTGAATTTGGGGGTAAAAAAAGAAGTTTCCTCTCATGTTTTTCTATGTTTGCCCTTCTGGTGAATACATATCACAACAGCTATACTGGGACAGGCATTAGGGATGAGGTATTTAAGTTTTAAAAATAGTTTTGTTGTCCCATCTGTGCACCTCTGATTACTCCGTGGTTCTGGCAGTGGCGGTGTCGAGCATACTCTGGATTTTATGCATGTGGCTTTGTGCAGCTATGCGCGCATGATGGTGATATTTTAATCAGTGTATTTCTTTTTTTTAAAAGTCAAAGGTGCAGCAGTTTTTCCTACTTGTGAAAAAAAAAAAAAAAATGGGTGGAGATCTGTATAGAAGTCCAGAGGCTCGAATTTCTGACAGCTACTCTGGAAAATTAGGATTAAACATCTACTAACTAATAAAAGCAGATGTTCTCTTTAAATGGAAGCAAGTACCAGCTGTGTTACTGAGCGTGTCTGTTGTTTCAAGAGCATTTTGCATTTGTTTGGAGCCTTCATAATGGCTAGGGTAGCAAATCTTTCCCTGTGTGTGTGCAACGGTACACGTTGCACCAGGTTTTGAGAATGACAGGGACTAAAAAAAAAAAATACACTGGAGGAATTCCAGACAAAGGTGAGAACAATACTTTGTCAAACGATAGCGATGTTTAACTTTGACGAGAAAATGCTTCAATGGCAGGGAGTTAAATGCAAACCTTTGGTAAACCCTCCTAACTCGTAAGTAGCTAATGTTAAAGAGAAGAAAAAGGAAACGGCTAATGTTACCTAAACCCCGCTATGTTAGCTAGATGGTGGTAGGCCTACAAGTTAGCTAGCTTATCACTAGCTAGCTTATTATTCAGTTAAATGCCCTAAAAAAGGGTCTGCGGTTAAAATAAGCACTCAGAGAATTTTCATGTTTTGTTCTATGACATAAACTACGACAGGTGATACTCCACATTTGGATTTTAAAGTGTTTATGTGGCTTAAATAGACGGTTGCTAACAAGTGACAAAACACAAACTACTAAGTTAACTTGTTAGCTTGTTTTTTTTACTTGTAGGTTAATCAATCTATAGTCATGTGTGTATTGAGTGAGACGCTTGATGGCTGGTGACGCTGAAGGCATGCGACCGTGATGTAGTTCATTTACAGCCCAACGTTAGCTTTTTACCTTTTCTTTTTTTCCGTGTGTGCCTTTTTTATGCTTTGGAAATTATAAAAGTGCTCTGTGAGGATTATGTTGTTGAACAAAACATGTAAGTATCGTGGACTTTGGCTCTAATGCTCAACTGAATGCAAGCTAGTCAATGGTCCGACATATTAGTGCGTGTAGACAACTTCTTTTTGACTTTAAAGACAAAATAGTGGTAAAATTCACACCCGTTCAAAGCATGTTTTTCACAGGAGGCCATGATAATGAATTGGCAGCTGTAAGACTAGCTAACACTGAACATGTACTTGTGTTAGCAGCTGCTTCCGCTGGTTTACCTTGACCTTACCTGAGACTTGAGAGTGTGTGATAAGCAGTGGCAGTATTTTGTTCTTTATGTTAAAATCTATTTCAACCAGGGAGTGAGATTTGGTGCGTCTGAAGTCTGGTTCAATTTTATTTAATTTTTTTAAGTAGGGATCCTGGGACATGGTCAGAATAATCATGTCAAGTCATGAATCATGGTGGATAATGAATAAGTTTGGTTGATCAGCATACCTGCCTAACCTCTAGACATCATAGTCTAAATCAGGAAACCAAACCTACGATTGGGAATCACATGAGAGTCTCAAAGCGACGGAGAGCGTCTCCTTAACCATAGTAACCCACTGCCACTGCCCTGCCTGCCTCCATGGTAATGCAGAGGGAAAGACACTACTGGTAAAAGTGCTGTCAGTGCGCCGTCTACTCATACCATATTTTTATTCGAAGTTTTTTGTTTGCCCTTACTTGGTTTTGAAATTAAAACAGCTGAGTCATCAGTCAGCATGTTGTTAGTGGATGGAAGCAATCATAAAGACCAATAATCACAATAAATGCAAAAACAATTGAATTTAAAGCATTATTTGCATCTCTATTTCTGATTGTGTGTGTGTGGATGCTGTATAGATTTTTAAAAGTCACTGAACCTTGCCTTCACACAGGCTATAGTGTGTGTACCAGAGGCAAGTCTGGGCTTGTCTAACCTGCTGTGTGTGTAAACTGTACTCTATTTTCCCTCTTGGAAGGGGTCCCTGTTTGTGGCAGCTCCCCATTCCCTGTTAACTCTGCTTGGACCAGCTTCTCACTGGATACCACAGCTGCCGTTTCCTGCTGCGATGCTGCATATGTGTCCAGCACTTATTAACTTCCAATAGACATTCTGGCAACCGCCGACAACGTTCACACTGTAAGCCTCAGTGCTCAATTCGGATTTATTGCTGAGATCAGATTTTTTTTTTTTTCGTCTGGCTGTTCACATTCAATTTTAAATGTGGCCAATATCAGATTCCAGTGTGAACTGTTCACGGTCCTGAACTGACCTGCAAGCGCAAAAAGAACAGGAACAAGAATGTCTCGCAGCATGCTGTCGTATTGAATTCTGTAAACGTGAAGGCTACCGAAGTCAAGACTATATGGCATTCATTTTATGTTGGTGTGCAATGGAAGGCAGCACATTTTTTTTTTTTTATCAGATGAGAGATGATGAGGAGAAAGCAATCCAAAATTTGAATTATGTCTTTTTGTGGAGCAATTGCTGCTACATCTTTATGGAGGTGTTTGTGGTTCGAGAGTTGAGGCCAGGAGTGGTGGGATTGTGATGTGAATGGCTTCATTGAAACAGATTTAATCCAAAATGTCAGGATTTTAAGGGGTTAGTTTTCAGCATTTTTGTATCCACTAGCGCAGAATTGTCCCGAATGACGGTGTACAGTGACGTGAAAGTTGCAAGAGCTTGGATATGACTGGTCAGACTGAGGTGGCATTGCCAAAAAAATCAAGGTTTTAGGACCAGATATGAAAGTCGAAATTAAAACGTCATGTTTCAAGTGATTTGTGCTGTTCACACTGGTACGAAAAAAACTAAAATAAGCATGTTTACATATGCACTTGTGTGACTGGATGTGTGTCTACATGTGTTCATCAGCCTTAATTTTTTACACATGGCACCTGTTATTGAACGACTTGTAGGCCGTGCACTACTTGACTGGGAAAGTTGGCGTGGTCAGAGAAAGCCAGGATACCTCTCATAAATCTTAAGTAGTCTATGCCCGGGAGAAAAATTGCTGGAGGGAAAAAAGCATGAAAAAAAGAAGGCAAAAACACACATGGATATGGATTCAGGGAGGGGGTAAGAGAGGTTGGGTGGGGTGGAAACCACCCAAGATAGTTAGGAGAATTGCATGTGGTTAGTGACATTCACAAGGGAAGATCCTGGGTTGATTGAAAACAGCAGTGTGCATGAATGGAAGTGAAAGGTCCAGGATGAGTATGTTTGATTTTCATACATTACATGTGTGGGAATGTGTGTGTGTGTGTAGCTCTAAGCGAATATGCATTCCTGTTATTTAGTCTGTGCACGCGGGGGCTGAACGATCAGTGCTCCTCAAGATGTACAGAATTTACCAAATGTTTGCTCGTGTGGGAATATGGATTTCCTCCACTAGTAAATCTTAGCAGCAAGCACATGTGTGTATGTACAGGTCAAAGACATTATTCGAAGAGTAGAGGAAATACTTTATAGTGTCAAGGCTGGCTGATTTGTGTGATGCCACGCAGAGTTCTATGTCTGCTCCACATTATTCAAGAACAGAGGGCTCAATTCAAGACATTGCTGTTGATCCACAGTTCAGACAAGGACAGCTTGGATTGGATTGGAACAAAAAGAAATTGCTGTAAAATGTTAGATAAAAGTAAAATTATCTAGATATACTTTATGCATAGCCTACGTAGCATCAACCAAACAACCCTGTCACTGCAGCAATAATGCCAAAGTGCATACATTAGTATTTACAATGATAATGGTATTATTGCACTTGGTAATTCCTGTGTAGCAGTAGATTTTTACCTTATCTAAAGTTTCATTAATGAGCCAATACCTTCTCATATCCTGCATAACGGTTATACTCCCATAAAGAGTCTGTGTGCCAAAGTAGGATACGCTCATTTTATGTGCCTTGGTTTTGAACAGATAAAACTGGGGCAGAAAGAAGGAAAGAAGGGAATGAGTACGACTACTGAAAATAGTCCTCCTTATCTTGATGGTATCTCCGTGTTTAACGTATCATTCACTGTAATGTTACAAGGGAAGAGAAAGAAAAAAAGTTTTATTTTTACCTGCCAAGGAATACTGCTGTAGGCAACCAAAGAAAGTCTTGATCGAAATTAATTCTTTTTATCCTTCAACCTATTGATTGGACGGTGGGGTAAAAAAAATAAATCTGCTTTTAATCACTAGATTAAGCAAAAATACGCTATTGCACTGCTCCGATGTTTGAGCGGAGAAACACCAGCGAGAATAACCAATCACCAATTGCCCAACCAACTGAGCTCGCATCAGTCCTACCAAGATCGCAACTTGCCATGCTTGGGAATTTGGTCTAACGTCTGATGAAGCTGAGTGCATATTTAGTTTCTCACAACATTTATGCCGTCGCCGAACAGTTCCCGTTTGTGTACTTTTTCTGTATCAGTCAAGTCAGTACCCAATAGTAGCCCTTGTGTCAACTGCTCAATGTGATAAAAACAAACCCTGGCCGACAACAGCTATGACGGATTAACCTCCGAAATACCCTGAACGCAACATGATGTGACACTGGTTCCCGAGCCGTGGAGTGTCTATTGCCTTCATGAAGTGCGTCTGTGGAGTGTCTCTCTGTTTGTGTGTGTGTCAGGGCAAAAAGGGTTTGGAGGGGGTTGATGTCTGCCTTCTGAGTGAGGAAGTGTGTAACAGTGTGTGACAGTGAGTCATCGATAGTGAGAGCCAGAGCCAGACACTTCTTAGAAAGCATAAAGCGTGCATGCCCGGACATATCCCTGTCTGTTTATTCATCCGGCTCCCTGCACTTTTTGTGGATTGGTATAGATACTCAAGAGCAGAAGGATTTTGCCTGGATAGTGGGCAGGCACCAGCATCTCCCATGTTATACTTTGCTAACCAGCCATTCTTTTAGCTGGATTATCTAAATTGTATCAAACAATTATAATCCTTGCTTCAGAGCAGTATATGTGTATTTTTTTCTTTTGCATAAAAAAGAAAGTTTCTCGAATTCCCAGTTCTGTGATGGTACCCCATCATTCATCATCATTAGACTAAATAAACACATAATTGACGGTCGGAGATGAATTTTAAAATGTTGCAGAAAACAGACCTCAGCAGAGTATAGTACTGTTGTTCATTTGTTATGGGATGTTAGGGTTGGGGTAACTTATTAAGAGGGTGACATTCTTGTATTTTGGAGAGATTGAGAGGAGCAAGAGGTAGATCTGAGCACACAGTGGCAGCTACTTGTTAATCACAAGGTAGCCACACCTCAAAATGGGGCCACATTTGACAAAATAAACATCATGGGGTATTGAAGAAGACTTTAAATTACCAAACGAAGACCAGAAACTCATTGAGAAACTGTGTACTTGGGTTTTAGTTCATGTAAGCCGTAAGGTCATTTTATCATATGCTTACATACAATTTGACTTCTTGTAACCAGTGGAGTTCCCCCCTGCTGGTCATTTAAAAGAATGCAGGTTTAAGGCACCTCTGAGTCGGTTTCACTTTTCAGACAGGGAAGCTTCAGTCCGTGTTACAGGCACGAGGTTGTGGTAAATTACTTGTTGACCTGAACACCTTGTTTTACCTGTTAAGCCAGCCGTCATCACAATGAACAATAAGACTTTCACAATACTTTACAGCTGTGAGATCCTGTCTCAGTGCATTATAAGCTGCTGTCCAGTCTGATAAGCCTTAAAAACCAATGGATCTATTACCCAAGCCAGACTTCCTGGCTCACAATTCATCTTTTCTTTGGCGTCTGAAACAACAAGACCCTGGACAATGTCAAAAGGCTGTTTCTGGTCTGAACAGCATTGTGTTGTGCCCACAACCATTATTCTACTTTAGGAGGCAATTGTGACCTTTCTTTCCATTAACGATACCAATCCTGATCCCCAAAGTTATAGTGAGATGCAGCCTTTTCCATTTCCACTGGATAGTGAAGAACTTTAGAGGTCCAATCTGTAAGATATTTGATTGAGTCTCATGAACAAACAAATACTGACACGTTTTAAGTGTAGGTCTGCCCAACCTACCATCCTAAATTGTCAATATTAATGATTTGGGAAGGAGAATCAACTATATTACAAATGTAACCAATTTAACCTTTAAGAGTATGTAATAAATGGCTTACATTCAACCGAACGCCAATTACTCTGCAGTGATGCCTTATGTATTTCACTCACTTTTTCCTAAAATGGTTGCTCTCGAAGACGGACTTAAGCCCACATGGGATCAGCTTATCAACAGAGAATGAATGGTGCATATTCAAAGCTGAGGTTTGGTTGGTTCAGTCACCTTGAGGCCCCCCTCTCCCCGCTATAAGGGAATTATAGGTCAAACACTTCAGAGCTGGGCTGTTTATGTAGCGATGGGCATGTGATGTGCGTTTTTGGGAGGCCTGTACTCTGCGGTGAAGCTTGGAGGACTGAGACATGCGTATGAAATTTTGATTACCTGTTGTAAGTAGCTGCTCTGTCTCCAATTAAGCAGATAAACATGTTGGATTTCAAACTGTTTGTGTGCACAGCTTGTGCTGCCAATCATAGATACATCTCTGCATCTTTGAAACACAGTTTACATTGCCTTAGGTTACATAGTGGATGACACCCTTATTCTGTCTCCTCTTAAATCTCCAACCACATTAGCAACAGCGCCAGACCAGGAGTAGGGCCCATCATAACAGCTGACATTACAAAATATTTTCAGTGGCTACAGCTCCTTTCCTTGCAAACTCAATGAAAACCTACCCAGAAAGCCAGGACTACATGAGCCGAGCCCCCCCCCCCTCTCTCTCCCTCTCGCTCTCTCTGTCTCTCTTTCTCGTTTTCTTTAATTCACCTCCACTCTGGCCACACACACACTTACAGTACAATAATAAATGTGTTGAGATAATGTGGCTTGGAAACCATATTCAGTCCTCACTTGATTAAACACTGGAATTTTGCACGGTGCCCAGAAATGAGGTTAGCAAATGGCTTCGTTGGTTGCCAGCTTGGAAATGCACAAAAGGAAATCGAGGGAGAACATAGTGTCTGCTGCTTGCTGGCTTCTAAAAGTGCTTGATGAATGTTAGTGTACGTCACTTGGGATAATGCGAGTTAGCTGTGTGTGGACTCCAAATATGGCTGGAGTGTGACTGTTAGAGGTTGTAATGACTGTGCTGAAGTGAGAACCCTGCACAGGCCCCTCTCAGAAGGTACACACCTCAGCTCTGCCTTTCCTCTGCAGATGGACTCACAATGAACTCTCAGTTTCACCTCTACCTTGATGTTGCGAGACATGCAGATGCACTAAAATGATCGCTGATGCAAATGATCCATCTGTTGGCTCTCATAAAAATGCTATTAGCTTTATAGATAAGATTATATAAAACGTTTGAATTATTACCTGCATGATTTACTTTACCAAGGAGTCAAAGGACCTGTAGCACATAAATTCAAGAATCATTCATTATAACAGCCAGGAAGCTTTTGCTTATTTGTGATTTATATTGACTGTCAATTATTTGAGGTCTATTTATTATTTTGTGTGTGTGACACTGTGTCTTGTTTTAAATAATTTATCCCACAGGTCCTCCAGATGTGGAGCAGGCTTGTGAGCCAAGTGTGCGCACTTGGAGCCCCAATGCAGGGATCGAGCAAGGTGTTGTCGGCCTGTCCGAGTGCCCTCTCCAGGGCTGCATGCTTCAGCTGGAGTTTCCCTACCCGCTGGTCCCGGACTCCTTGACCGTGTGGGTCACCTTCTTCAGCCCTGAGGAAACCGCGCTACCAGCTATCCACAACATCTTGCTACTGACTGTCAGTGGGAACAACATTTCGTTGGGCCCCAGTAATGTCTTCTGTGACACCCCACTGACTCTGAAGCTGGACATAGAGGAAGAGGTGTACGGGGTACAGTTCTTCACGATGGAACAACACCTAGAGATTGATGCCACCCTCTTGGCGTCAAAGCCGGACTGCACACTTTGTAGGCATTGCCAACCACTACGCTACCGCCTGTTGCGCCAGCCACCCTTCACCCATGCACCCCACGGTCTGATGTTGAATGAACCCACCCGCCGATACACAGACAGGTGAGTGACCTGGTAGGTGGAAATTTCTGTGAGAGTGCACAAAGTCCTCCATCTGTCTCACTCACCGACTGTGTCAGGAAACAACCCAAAAACTCAGGGCTCATGTTTGCCCTGACATTCCTGAGTTGAGAAAACTCTAGATAACATATAGAATAAAAGTCTGGTTTTTGTCATGGTTTAAGAAAGACAGACATTTCCTCCAAATAGACGAAGAAAGCCAGACAAAAGATTTGACATGCTTTGGTTAGAAACAATTGTTTTTAACCCAAAGTATGAGAGTTGAAAATTGCTGATTCTCTGATTGTTTAGCTTCCTGCTTCACTGTGATGTAATTAGGGGTTTTTGGACAAGCCAGTAAGAAGATGTTTATTGTCTGTGGAAACTATCCACAAAAATATGTTCTTGTAATACCAGATATCCTTTTCAATACCCCCAGGAGCACTAGCAAGCCACCACTGCTTCTGCAGTTTCAAATCTGCAGCCCAACATTTGTTTCCTAAGTCACAGGTCAATCGTTGCCCACATTTGTTTTTTCCCATGTTCCATGAAGCAAAGGCAAACAGATGGCTTGTTAAAGGTATTATCTGCACACTGTGGTGAGAGTTTAGTGCTTTGCTTTCATGGAATGTGCTGACTCGATGAAGATTGTGCTATACATGGCACTGCTGCGTGTTGTGCCATCTCACTATCGTGCTGTCAGCGTGGTTCACATGAGAAGGAAAGTGCCTGATAAGAGGCAAAAGGGTGAGTATGCATGTTATGCAAGATGGAGTGATGATACCTCAGTTCCGTGTCCGTACACAACTTCCTGGTTGAATTGCAGTGTCTGTGGTAGGCTGTCTGCAGTAGGGATGTATTTATTTGGGGGTTTTGGCACACTTCAGTGATTATTGATGTACTGTAGGTAGTTTTGTAGCTGTGGTATATTTCACTAGCTGCGGTTGCATTCCAGTGGTAGTGGTCAGTGGCACTGGCTGAGTATTTTCTGTTGTGAGAGCATATGGGATCTTGTCCCCGTTGGATGGTCAGAGACATTTGCAGTAAGCAAGTATGCGTGTTCCACTCAGCAAGTGTTATAACACACAAGAAAACATTTTTTTTTAAAGCATTTTCCATAAAACATACTAGCTGTGTTTCCATAAACATATTTTTATTTTTAAGAATTTAATTTAAAATGTCTTTGAAAATCAATGGCATCATTTGAAAAAACGTAGTTAAAAACTGTTTTTTGATATGCGTGTGGTTATTAATGTCTATTTTGAAAAAATAAAAAGTAGTCCTTAATATGACCTCAGTGGTTCTGAAGCTGTGCATTATCAGCATTTTCCTCTGGTATTCCCGTAAGATTAAGTTGTAGACTATGTTTTTCTTCTTCTTCTTCTTTGAGGTTTATTTGCAATTGGCAAGCTACCTCTGCTTCTTCTACTCTGTTTATTAAAGCTACGCATGATGTAGCCTATACCACCAACTTCTTTAACTAAGCTTTATGTATCCTTGTCTGGTTGCTCCAAAACAGTTGATGAAAAAGCACCATTTCAAATGGTCCCTTCAAGGTCACTTGACAACTAGATGGAAACACAGCTAATGAGAAGATTAAACAAAACACCAGACAAAACATTCTGAAGGGAAAGCTTTTTCCCCCAATGTTTTAAGCTACACTAAATTATTGATTAATGCATGAACATGAACTTTCATATGTTACTTATGACGCTGACGCAAGGGAAGCATCGTGTGAGTGTATTACTATGCTGTTCGGTCTGTGTGCATGGCACCACTCAAACCACATAAGTGAAATGCATACTGGTTCCAGTGTCTAGTCAACAACAAACATATAATTCTAACAAAAAGATGTGTCCAACAGGAGAACCACATGTCAAAGATGTTATTTTATTTTTTTTATGTGAGTTTCATGGCTGAGATAATGCACCATCACACTCACTGTGTCATAACAAACATAGCCTTTGACATGGTGGAGCAAAGAGCAAAGTTCACTCAGATGTTTTGGCATGCCACAAATCCAATGTGAAGTGCTCTGTTTGATCGCTTTGGTCCAGCTGCCGAAGTGCTTTGTTGACCACACATTAGCCTGCATCTTCTTGCAACATGTTTCCATGGGGTTGGATAGAGTGATGGAGGTCTTGGTGAGGAGCGGGTGAGTGACCCCCACTGTCAGGCCACCGGCCTTCACCTGAGCCGGGGCAAACAGAGCAAGAGGACAACTGACATCTTGGCTTCATTCATGGGTGGTAGTTTGTTTGGAATGACTAGGGGCTGGGAGGTCATGGTGACAGAGTAAATTATGGTGGGGAGTTAGACGCAGGGGTTGAAGGTTGGGCCAGTTGGGGGTAAATCATTGCTATGCTTAAGGGGGCCAATAGGTGAAGTAGGAGAACATTAGGGGGTCGACAAAACATTGAAGAGAGAGCGTAGGAGGATTGGGCTAGTTTGACCCCGTCCCTCTGAGGTACCCCGGCCCATGGGCTAATCCTCTTCCTGATGTGGGCTTCAGAGCTGTCATTCAGTCACAACCACAGAGTCACAGAGCTGATGTGAAGAGACCTCCCACCCAGAAGAAGCTTCCACCAGCATCAGTGCTGCCCCACACCCCCTCTGTAATCTGAGTCTACCCTGGTTCAGCTCCATTATATCCCCCCATCCATCGCTTAGCTACTCTGCTGACAAGTCTGCTGCTGCCTGAGAACTTCGCCACGTCTCCTCTTAAAGGGAGATTCAAGATCTGCTATTGTTTTTTGTCCTACACACTTTCTAGATGATTGTGAAACGAGGCTGCATGATTAATCAAAGTATTAATCAAGAATCTCAATATGGCCGAGAGTAATATCCAAATCGCAGGAGCTTAAATGTTTTTTGTTAAAAGGTGGAAATGTGTCAAAACAGCATTGTATTTAAGTACTGCTGTGCTGCAGAGATTCCCTGGCCTACAAATCTTGTTCGGCAGATGTTAAGTACCCACCTCAGACAGTATTACAAAAATGATCCTTCCCACTGACTGTGAATCTTATCGCGCAACACAGTGAGAACCATACGTATGTACCACGAAAAGGTACCAGTATACTGTGACACTGCTGTGCCCTTTTGGGAGATATTGTTCAAATATAGCAGAAAAAAAAGAAGAAGAAAAAAGTGAGACAATTTTGGTTCAATGGAAATATTATGATCATTATTTTTAATTTAATAGCAGTAGCCTAAGTTTTTCTGTGTTGTGTCAATATTTTAAAACATGAAGGTTTTGGCAATATTCTATAGACCCATAAAACTTAATTTCCTTGAACTGCTCGTTGATTTTACATCTTTTACCAACAATTTCTTATTTCATATCACCCCATCCCACCCCCCCAAACCCTATCCCCTCCCTATAGGATGTTGGCCTTGCGTAATCCCTCTAATATGAACCATTCATGAGTTGCAGACAGAGTGAATAGTGTAGTCCTCATAGGGAGTCATGGGATGTCAGCTGCACTCACTAGAATTTCTCTGCCACTCAGTTTTCCAGGAATATCAAACATAAAGGAATGATTTGGGACTTATCTGACAGAATGGATGTCAGAATTGGGTTTGCATGCATGGGTTAGCTGCAATTTATAGATTTTGACATCTACCGACAGTTGTATCAGCAGTAATGCAATATTTACAACATTCTTCACCTTTGTAATATTTGGGTACTTGCATATGTTTTTGTATACTAGAATGTATGTCAGCCACAATCCATATGGACCCTTGGCCCCAAACTTGCCTAACCCCAACTCAGATCTTGTTGTTAGCTAGCTGCTCATTAGCTTAGCATTCTGAAGCGTCTGCTGGAAACAACTTAGCGCATGTCTTGTAGAATGAAACACTAGGAAAGTGTTGCAGGGCAAACATTGTAGAAGTTCCTCGCTTGTAGTGCTTTACAAAGTTGTATTTGTTTCCGCCTTTTTCTTTATGGTTATCCAGAAAATTATCTGATTCATGACTCAGAACTGCAATACATCTGAACCCTATTAAGCATTGAGTATTGTGATCCGTTGCGCCTCTTATATGTTGGAGCATGCACAGGACATGAACCATGGTACAAGTAAAGGTTTTTGGGGTAAACTGGATGCAGTCAAGCTGTGATTCAGGTAAGTGTTCAGGGTTCAGGGAGGCTTGATATATAAACGTTACTTACTACTTTAGTTTAGTTTCACTGATGTGGCTGTTTATGTGTGCAGACTCTTGACTATAGCAAGACAGACATCTGCGACAAATACATGCATTTGCCTTCAAAATGATCTCCTCTCCCTTTCAAAGTGCCTCCTTTAGGCCATAGAATGTTACATTTGTTTGCTCTACGATACTGTAGGTGTAAACTGAATAGCGGCAAAACCTCAAATGCATGTCAGCTGCTGAACTAACGAAAGGAGTATTGCTCTGTTTGTTGTTCTTGCAGGCTCAATCTGAGATATTTTCTCTACTTCCTTAAATTTATCTGCTTTTGTCATCTGGGATCTCTCAGCCAAGAACAACAAGCAGCTACAGAACGGAAACACATCCATATGCATGCTCACACATAAGCCTCGCGCACACATAGGCGAAGGAAGGAACACACACAGACACACACCAACACTCCTCTTGCTCTCAGTGGTAGGCACATACATTAGCACATGCTTCCATGTGTAATCACCTGGTGCTATCATAACACCTTTGAAAGGCATATTACAGTGCCTTGTGCCTGACTTTGAGCGCGAGCCAAGATAAAACCTCTTTTCCTACAGGGGTCTTGAGAAGAATGTCTGGATGCACAAAGAGGCACCAGTGATGAAATCTTATCACATGACACCTTGTCTACGACTCGAGGAAAGTTCTTTGTAGTATGAATTGCATGTGAGATCAGTTACATATCATATCTAATCAGCTACAGATGAAAGTGTGGTGTTATGATGTCTGGATGGTTGCCAGAAGTCATGTCTATCACTGGATATCATCCATCACATACTGTACACACACATATGAAATTATTGCACCACATCAAGTGACACCTACACATGGTGTTGGCCATAACCTCTTTCATAGATATGCAGTTTATTAATGTCCCTGTCATTCTAAATGTTCATATGTATCCCACTCACTAACTTCTAAGTGATGAAGAATTCATATATCTGGGTAACATCTGCACGATGTGTTCTGTTTGATCCTTCTGTGCACAACACAGCATAGCAATTAGTAGTGAGGTCAGGAAGAATCAAGCATGCACCTAATTGGGAACAGGGCGAAAACCATGTTTAAACTGTTATCACACTTTGATGAGTGGCCTGATTTGACCTATAGAACCAAAGGATTCATTATGACACAAAGGTAACATGTGTTGATGAGCTGCATACTTTACCGCTGAGTTTAGTGCAGGATGTGGAAAATCAGTGGTGGGTAGATCCTGGATTGATCATTCAATCTGTATATGAAGTAACCTCCACAATCTGTTTTGGGACACTTCTATTGACCTGTGTATGACCTTTTAAACTAAAAAGACAGACAATAGCCTTGTGTTACTAGTGTGCAAAAACCTCTCAATGAGCTCAGCACTCACCAGACAATCTGGTTCCCTCTTTGCCCCCATTCCTTGGTACATGTATAACATTAAGTACATTCTCCCTCTAGCTCCAGTCAGCTGCAGTCAGCACAGTATATAAAAACCTGACATTGGAGGTTATGTCTGTAAAAATGCCCCTTCAATCAGTTAGATAAATGCAAGTGAAGATAAGTCCACATTTGAATCCCAAAAGTTATAAAAAGTAATCTCTGAATTCTCTTTGCATGGGCATTTCGCTTCTCTTTCTGCAGGAACACACCTCATCTTCCAAAGTCAGATAAAAATCTGTAGAGCTCTCTGACTGAGACCTTAACAATTAGTTAGGGAAGTTATGTCATGTCCTGATGAAGCCCTTTGCCCTAGGAAGGTGTAGACCTAGATACCTTAGGTGTAGGCTTGCTTGGCTGCAGAACTTAACATTTTATCTCGGACCACAGAGAAAGGCCACGGTACCCTCTGTGCGACTGTGCAAAGGAGTCTTCAATCAAGGCCTGCAGGTGCTTTGATAGGGTGATGGAGGTGCCCACGTGGGTAGCGTGTCATGTCAAAATGGCATCTGAGTTCTTAGTTTAGTCTGGAGAAATATTTTAGGATGGTATGGGTCCAGTACAGTGATTGAGTGTTTTGAATTTAATTAATGAGCTTGAAAGTTAAGGAAAGGACTTTTGTGCCAACACGTCTGAAGCTGCTCCATCGAGACCTAGGGATTTAACAGCTTTTTTTTAGTGGAGAAAGTTGTGAGGTCTTGTCAAAAAGTGTTTGCAGTAGGCTGCTGTTGACACTGGTTTTCAGTTTTTAGCCGAGAAAATCAATGTTGACTCTGGACACAAATCACAGCCTGTGATTTAAAATGCCATCACCAACATCACAAAATGTTAACATGCCAACTAACTACCTGTGAAAAGAGCAATCGATTGATTCTTATTTGTATTTGCTCTTTGTATTTTCCTCTTCTTCTTGTTCTGGTTTACATGATCCTACCCATCTTGTCTTGCAACTTGTCTCTTTGTTTTTGCTTGTTCTAGCCCGACTGTGCCTCTCAGTATGGCCTGATCATGCCATGCGATCACTTTTTTGGGCCTATAGCATAATAGCTAGAATCTACAAAAAGGAAATTCATGCGCTGCCTCGCTGCAAAGCAATATCTGTCTCTCTCTTCTTTCCATCTATTCTGTGTATTTACTCTCCTCAAAGATAAAGTCTCCCACAGCTTGACTTTTCCAGGGGCTAAACTAATTAAATTAGAGGGGGCATGTTTGAGTGTAGCCTGGAGTTGCACCATTATGAGCCAACATTGCAGAACAGGACATAGTGTAATATAAAAGAGAGTCTGT
The DNA here is from genome assembly GCF_900880675.1 of Sparus aurata. NCBI lineage: Eukaryota > Metazoa > Chordata > Actinopteri > Spariformes > Sparidae > Sparus > Sparus aurata. The sequence continues at coordinate 17,652,587 of NC_044198.1, forward strand.
CAGGTCAAACACTCTGTGTTGATAATAATCAAGCCAACATAAATATATCATCCAAGGCAAAAAAAAAAGGCAGACATTTGCTGTGTGGAAATTCATTTTGTTACTTGATCTTTATGTCCATAATTTTTTTATATTTGGGACAGGACGGCTACTTTCGTCTGCAGGGAATGTGATGAGCAAGTACAAGAGAACTGGAAAAATAAAGAAGAAAACACAAAAGCCAGGGAACATATTCAGAAATCTGGCGAAGAAAAAACTATTTACTATATTACTACTACTTTTTTTTAATGCAGCATGAATCACCGGAGCAGAGCATGAGACCCTGTATTCATTCGAGTAAAGACAAACACATACTTGTACACCTCTAATGCAATGCGGTGCAATTTATTTTGTCTCTAATTTGTTTGTACATGTGGATGCTAAATACCTGCCTCCACCATTAAACATTTCCTTAAGAACATTCTGGTGTTCTTGGACTGCACTCAAATGGTAAACGGACAGCACTTATATAGCACTTTTCCAATGAACAAAGTACTTGGCAATTTGCATCTCATTCACTCATTTACACACTCAGAACTTAGGATTCAGTGTCTTTCCCAATGACACTTGATGAAGGAAACACAGCAAAGACAGCTAGCTGGCTACTAGCCTGTATGATCTGTACTTTCATGAGAGAAAATACCTCTCCATACCGTCAGGAAGCAGTAGCCTGTATTCGTCATTCAAAAATGGAAACCAGAAGACTTCATGATAGAAGAATGCAGATGGGTACACCAACCATGGTTGAAGTAAAAGCAACAGTTTTTGTCATCACTCTCGCTGATAAAGAGACTTCTAATCAAGAACATGTCAGAAAGACATGGCACTCTTGAAGAGGCAAAAACAGAAACATAAGGAGAAGCCGCACTAAATTGGTTGCAGCAACAGGTTGATTCCCCTTGACCAATCAGAGTAACTTCTCTCAACACTGATCTCCTACATGCTCAATCGGCCAAAAAGCTGCTGACAAGGGACAACCAATGCCAAACGGTGCAGGACACATTGCAACAACTAAGGCCATAGACGCTTATGTTGACAATTGGCCCATTGCATCGGGGCTCTTAGAACTCAGCAAAGGTTATGGCTTCAGTGCGCACACTTAAACACTTCCTTGGTTCAGTGCTTGACTTTAGGTTTGGCCTTGGGCGAAACCTTTGTGATACCAGAGCAATGTTTGCTGCTGGTGTAGCACTGCACTCTCACTGGGGACTATATGGCAGCAGTGGGTATAGTGGTTCATGCCTGTGCACTCTTGTTTAAGTTTAAAGCTGTTTGGCAGTGTCTTACCAATAGCAAAGGTACTGTGTATGTAAGGCAAAATGTATGCGTATATGCGTGCATGTGTGAGCTGCTTTGTGTAATTGGCACATGACTCCACATATTCCCTGGTACACATGTGAGCAGTACAGTATCCCTGCATGCTCGTCGTTCAATTTGCAGCATTGCAGAGGGCATTGCAAAATGAGGTCTATGGTACTTGATGGTCCACATGAAATGATCTATGGCTAAGCTACCGGCCCCTATTTACCCTCATTTACTGCACTTTTTCTTCTTATGATTTTTGCCATTTATTTAACCGATACTCATCATGATTATACACAAAAACATGCATTTCTTTGCCTATCCAATGCATTACACTAATTTTCCCCAAAGTGCCGTCATAGCCATGCACACCAAATATGAAGATGCAGGGATTTTTTTTAACTGCATACTCCTTCTTCTTAATAATCTTTAGTGCCATGTACTATTTGTATCAAGTTAAATTTCTGTACTTTTTTCGGACAGTTCTCAAAACAGTGCACCAATCAACAGATATTTTTCAGCATGAGCATACGTCATATGAGCACATAATGTCCTTAGACATATTAATGTAATAAAAGTAATATTTTCTTGATAGGCCCCTGGATGAAATACATAAATGCAGTCCATTGATCACCTGCCATTCAAGCAAAATGCAACCACACAACACATGATAATAAATGGAAACTCTGTTTCAGTGTATCGTATAAGTTAATAGGATCAAAGAAATCTGAAACTCTCACACACACTCAAACACACTCTCAAACACACATGCACAAACACACACACACACACACTAGCGCATTTTAGTTTCAAACTCTGAAAGCCCAGAAAAAGAAAACCCATAAAGGAGAAACCATGCCCATAAGCGACAAATCAAAGCTAGAAATGAGAAACCAAAACTATAAGCAAAATGAAAAAAATGAAATGAACGGTAAGGAAACTGTAAAGAAACAGTTGCAAATGAGAGTGCTGATATGGAAATCAGTTATCCTGTTTTGTAGTTTGTAAAAGTCAAAATGGATAGTTCACAAATTCAAAATCTTTGATTGCCTTTACATGTTTTTTTCATTTTAAGCTTTTTGTTCTGCTTGCTATTAAAAAAGTCTTAACATGAAACAATGCGTAATGAAAATTCATAAAACGGCTCCATATTTTTTCTCAAATTGGAGCAACCAAAGCAAGAGATTTTTTTGATGAGACTGAGAGAATCATCATGTTTTTCGTTTATTTTATCAGTGGATTCGGACCCAGTAAACCTGCCAATAGTTTAGACAGGGCCAGACTCTGACAGAAGCTATTAAACTTCTTTGTAACTTGGTAATATAAGTAAACACGTAAAGGCAAACAGATCAGAGAAAAAAGATAGTGAAAAGTGAATAACTTTAATAAAACAGGACAACTGATGTCACGACAGCACCCTCACTTGCACTTTGTTGTTTCTCAGTTACAGTTTCCTTCCCTCGAGTTCTGTGTCGTTGCTTTGCTTACAGCTTTGGTTTCTCATTTATGGCTTTGATTCTTTTTTTTTTTTGGTTTATGGTTTTGGTTTTCTCATTTATGTTTTTTTTTTTTCCTTTCAGACTTTTATTTCAGACTTCCTTATCATGGTGACTCAAGAAACCATCATGGCGACTTACACCGGCAAAGTGAGTAGTCCACCAATATTTCTCCTGTCCATTGTGTATTCATCATGATGGTTCCTTGAATCACTATGATAAGGACACAAAAGCAAAGCTGGACCCAGAGCGGGTAAAACGCAAATCATATCAGCGTGTGACTAGATAGGTAGATGTGTGGAAGTGTGCGCAGAGACAGATGTTTTGATTTGTGTTGGCTAGTGGTACTTTAGTTCCTAAAAGATTGCTATCGATCCCTTCTCCACTGGTTCGATCTGTGTCTCTTTTCTCAGTGTACGAAACTTTTCTTCAAGGCTTCACATTGTCCCAACACACTTGGACTTATGTCATTTTCGCCTCTCTCTGTACAGGGATGTCTTGCCACATGTCGTGTTCACCTACCAGGTCCAAACCATCTCTGGCCGCAGCGAGAGCGAGCCCTCCCCGGCATTGGTACATGAACTGGGGGCCCACTACTGTGGGGATGGACGCATCCAGAGGTAAAAAATCACGCTCGGACGATAACCGTAAATGTGAAATACGGCATTTTTCTGAAAGACAAATCTTGATTCAGAATGTGTTTCAGTGTTAATCAGCTCTGCAGTGTGTGTGTGTGTGTGGATGTTTTCTGAGTAATGCCTCCTGCTGTTTTAGTTCCAAAGGGGAGGAATGTGATGATATGAACTCTATGAATGGGGACGGCTGCTCGAGTCAGTGCAAGAAAGAGCCCTTCTTCAACTGTATTGGTAAGTCTTATGTCGTATAACATTTTCTATCATTTTATTTCTCTGGAGGAGAATACTGGAAATAGAAGAGAGTTTGACCTGCTCTATTGCAATTAGTAGAAGGATGTGGCTATAGTACGTATGGCTAACTGTGTGCCAGAATAATTGTTGGCATTGTACATTTTTGCAAACCAGGGATATGTTTAAATTTTCCACCTCAATATGTTGCAATGTTGGTAGTGTCACATGTAGCAATGCTAGTAAATGTATCCAGGGCCAATACACTTTGAAAATGTAGAATAGAATGGTCCTCTAAAGGTTGTTTTAGTCTAACTGAATCCTTGTGAAATGAAATAATGAAGAACAATTACTATACTAATTAGTGTTGACTGATCAACATGATTATTTGAATGGCCAAAAATGTAATTAAATGTCATCAAAATTTCAGGTCTGTGTTCCCCTTTGCTATGACATTATGTGTCTGTTTCAATCTGCTGACTTTGTTTAATAGCATGAATAATAGAAAGGCTGCAACGTTGTCGATGAGACCCACGAGCTAACTTTGTGAATGAACAGATTTGACATCTGGGAGTTTTATCTGAATACTTCCTGCCTTTCTCAAAGGAATAAAAATGGCATTAGATATCATAATCACTTTGACCTCTTGTTAAAAACAATCTGGAAATCATTATTCAAAAGGGTGAGTCATGTTTTTTTTACATAGTTGAGTGACTGGCATCTCCTACGTAGTTTTTTCTTCTTCTTTATGAATAGATGGATGGTTTCCTGTCCAGTTCTCCTGCTGTCTGACATTCATTTGCCCCCCTGTTGTTATTGTGTGTGCGTGTGTGTGTTAGTGCATGTACAGTACATGCATGCACACACATGTGTGAGCCTCTGTGAAGTGGCCACTTAATCCCTGTCAGATTGCTGGATGACTGCGTTGGCTGTGCTGTTTTTCCACCAACTGCAGTGCTCAGGGGTGTGCGCAAGTGTGTGTTTGTCCAACACTGTCTGACATAGTTGTAGTTTTGCACAGAAATCTGACACTATAATGATGGGACCTTCTGTCCATCTGTCTGTATGTGTGTGTGAGAGAGTGCCTGCTTGTCAGTCTTTTGGATAGTAAAAGAGAGAGTTGGATGAGGAATTGACACTAAGTATACAACAGGGCCAGGGCTCCAGAGTCTGGATGAGCCTTAATAGGCTATTCACACGACTGAGCCTAATTATATCTGGGATTGACGAAATTCGACGAGTTTTTTACATACGACCCCACCTGCTGTTACAATCCCAATGGCCTTGACTCCAAAAGGCACCGAGCCACAGTCAACACAGGTGCTGATTAAGCATAAAAGAAAAAGCTGTCTCCTTTCGGCCGCATTCATGTTTCACGCTATCACCCCCCAGGTATAGATTGTTTTGACAGCCTCTCTGTTCATCTCATTGCCCTGCTTCTTTATTCAACTATCTTTCTTTTTTTGCTCTTGCACTCAATCACCTTTCCAGTTTTTTTTTCCGTTATCTGTTTATTCTATCCCTGTCCAAATTCAAATACTGTAGCTTCTCCTTTTCCATCCTTTTTCTCTCCTTTTCTCTTTGTAACTCGCGCCTTCACCTATTACTTCTGCAGATTTCACAAGCCACTGTTTGAGCTTCCTCCCGCCTCAGCCTCGCTCCTTCTCGTTCTCCTTCCTTGCCTCTGTTCCCGCTGAGTGAGTGGCGGGAGCGTATTCCGTATGCCCCCTCAGTAGCCCCTCGTTTCACCATTGCCAGAGCACAGAACTGACTTGAGTTTTTGGCTGTGCTGGAGAAGGCTGGAATTTCGAGGAGGAGGCCCCGGCCAACTTGGCACAGAATGCCGCCTTTCCCCCTAACTGGAACCCCACCGGCTGACACTGCTGTAGCTGAGAGCTGAGAGCAATGAGGCCCAGGCAACCTCCATGCTCTGCTCCCCTCTCCTCTAGTCTATAAGCTTTCAGATCCAGACCTTAACTCTGGGTGGGACGTCTGTAAGAATTACGGCTGTATCTTTCTTTACCTCTTGACTTTGTCTGGTTCCCCCACTACGCCCCCTCCTCTCTCTGTGTGTTAGTCTCTTTTGCGCTCATTTTATTGCTCCCTGCCTTTCATTATTTCTTTTTGTCTCTTCTTTCCTGATGTGAAAATATCCTCTCATCTCTTTTTGTAGCTCCTCAGACACTCAAGAATTAATCTCCTTTATCCATGCACCTTTTATCCCTTACCCTTATTTATCAGGTACACTCCCTTGTCACCTTCCAACAGTGCACCGGATCAATGCATTGTTTTCCCTGAGAAACGAAAATGCCCCAAAACGCACTAACAATGTAAACGAAGGCGAGAAAATTATTCATGGCTCCTTCCCTTTATCTGGATCTGCACCAAAAGTTAATGGGATCCATTCTGGGCCGAGACCCATCCTCAAGTCAGATGTTGTGTTGTTGTGTGGCAGATTTTACGTAATCGTGCTGACAAGCCAACCAACCAACCAACCAACCAACCAATCAACCAATAAACAAACAGAAATAATTGCAAATTAGTTGATGATGAAGATAATCATTAGTAGCAGCCCTAAAGAGGAATGTGTCCAGCTTATACTTTGGCTGTGCTGAACCCCTCAGTTTGCTGAAAATGTTATTATTTTATTAAACAAACATAATTTCCAACTTTGTCTCTGCTGTTTCTTCACCTGCAGAGGAGCCGAGCATGTGTTACTACTATGACGGTGACGGCGTGTGCGAGGACTTTGAGCGAGAGACAGGTGTGAGAGACTGCGGCCTCTACACCCCCAGTGGTTTCCTTGACCAGTGGGCCTCCAGTGTGGAAGTTTCCCATGAAGAGAAGCCCTACTGCTCTGGGGAGGTGGCTGCCGGGTACCCTGCTGTCACTAAGGTAAGGCCATACACAATTTGGCCTGTTCGTTATGCTGTCTATGTATATGTCGTTGAATTTGTGATGCAGTTTTGGTAAGACTATGCTTCTAAATGTGTGTTAAAATAGAGATGTATAGCGCAACACCAATACGTTTGTGCACTGCCCTCGTGGTCAGTGGAGCAGTTTCACTTAATGAAAATGGATTAGATCCGCTGTGGGCACGCTGGACCAGACGTGCCGTTTCATGTCTATGTCCCATATATATCAACCATTATTGTTGATCCACTTAAAGAGCAACGATAATGGCATTGCGTTTCTTTGTCCAAGAATATAATATCAAATATCTCGTTAATTGATAAATTGCATCATAATTGGTAACTAAAAGAGAAATTCTCCTTCATTCCTTCATTGTTTTGTCTGCAGTCTCTAATTTATTTACAATTCAGGGCTACAGCTTTCTCAACCACAATTCAATTACATATTGATGATAGTGAAGCCTCAATTTTTTGCCAGACACAAAACAACTTCTTTAGCTTGTTTGCCAGTTAAGTATTTCTAGAGATTGGGACACTTAATTAGATATCTCCCAGTGTGGGTGCAGAAGTTTGCTGCTCTCATTAAAGTAATGCTTATTGAAGAGAAAGAAGAAGCCATCGATTCCAACCAAGCCTGGTCGAGGCATTGATCTGTTGCTGTCGCAACGCAGAAAGGAACTGATTGCCCAAAACGTTAGGGTGAGGCATACATTCATGTACACACAGGACACATAGAAGTGCAATTAGATTTCATCTGATTTGATAATACACAAAGTCAAAGCTAAGGGATGTTGTTGAAGTGTACTTTCTCCTTTTTATTTTACGTCCATTATTGTCTGGTTCTTTAACAGCTTTCAGGGTATTTGTCATTCAAATAAAATGTTAAAATGCTTTGGGTGACATCAATACCAGTGTTGAATTACATGCTTAAAACCCATACAAAGGAGAGACAATGTGTTAAAACTGAAAGCTGGACACCTCTACACGGACAGCTCTCTCTCCTCAGAGGCATGTGTGTGATGTTGGAAATGTCTGATGTTGGCTGTAAAGCTTGTTCTCACTGCTGATGATGCATTTTACAAGGCCAGTGAACTAGGCATTGTTGAGCAGCTGTGGTCAGGTGCCTTGCTCAAGAACACTTTGGCAAGGGTTCACAAAAAAAAACAAAGGTAGGCTCGTAACCGACACCATTTAATGCATTTGATATTTATATGGCACCGCATCTGTCTGAGAGAAAAAAAGAGCACGTTCCAACCAAGAAAATTGCAGATGGTTTATTCTCTGAGAGGAATGAGACACCAGTGGAACATGTCCATATAGCCATAAAGAAAGGATTTCTGCTGTGAAGGACACATTGTTCATACAAAAAGCACTTTTACTGTGGAGAACACACTGTTCCCCAAGGGTCGTATCTGGTGAGATCACCTCATTACAAGGCCACTGACTGTATACTCTATGTGGACACAGAAGTGCATGTGCACGTTTGGAAAATATGCAAACGCAGGTTATCAAAACACAGCGGACTTGTCACTATCTCTCTCTCTGCGTCACTCTGTAAGTTCTCACATACCTAACCCTGGCCCTTAAATTCCAGCTTGTTAGTGTTCATAGTGTTCATAGTGTCCATGCAGTCACTGACATTTGTTTTTCCACTTCAGCAACATGCACTACAGGAGCATCAAATGCCCTCTCTTCAGCGTCAACTTTGATTACATGGTGCAGTTTCGAACATATGCACAAAAAAACAGAAAATAAAAACCCGCTCTCACACTTGTTTTCTTATGGTAGTTAAGACCATAATTAAGATAAAAAACAACGCCTAAAATAACTGATTTCAGATTCTTGTTCACACATGTCCTTCTAAGCAATATTGCAATTGCATGCATGTGGCGATGGCTGTCCTGGAGGTTCATGCCAAAGATCTCTTGTGCGGAGTGAATCTAAAGATGAAGACCCGGCAGCAGTCTTGCCTTTTGCTCATGGATGGAATTGCCGCTTTAGAACACTGATAACATACTCAGTGGCTGATCCATAGCAAAAACAAAGTGATTGAAGATGTTACCTATTTTGAAGGAGCTTTTGGTAATGTCTTGCATCTGGTATTTTACTTTTTGTATTTTTTTTTTGCCAACAATCAGTCATGATGACAACCTGGAATCAGCCATAGAGTGAAGAGTCATTTTTCAGGCATCTGGATCGTATTCACTGTCTAGGATACTTTGTTCTAGTTGTCTCATTTTGTATGTGATTGTTTTACATAAGAAAAGTGATGCAAAAGGCATTTGTTGTGATAAAAAGTCCAAGCCTCAGAACTGCAAATGTACCTTTGATGCTCTCCGATCTTTTGTTGAGATTTTGATGTAATTTTTTCTGAGCAATGTAGTCTTCCAAATGTGGCTTTGTATATCCAGACCCACATATTGCTCTTGACAGCGAGTTAGAAAGCTGTTGGTGCAGTTAAATTGTTTGGCAAAATTTAAATGACTGTCATCAGTATAAAATTTGCGAGGATTGAGTAATGGTAACAACTGCTGGGGTACAGAGCTTATTTTTCTTTATTCAAGGGAGCTGACATTGAATACATTACTTCGGAGAAACTTAATATGAACTCAACTCATGAAGTCACCTTATTTGCGGCTTGAATATGTTACAAACCTCAGATTTGGTGAGAACTTGCAGCACCCTGACATTGAGTTGACTCATGTTTTGATGGAACATAGTTGGATGTTTCGATGTGAAAAGAGAAGTGTGCCTTCTGTGGGTAACAGATCAGTGATTACTGGGAATAAATGTAGTTTGCAAAGTTTTCCACCGGTTTCTTGAACCATTTCAAGGACTGACCTTATCAGTGATGCTTGTTGAAAGAACTTGGCACCTGCCTCTTAAGCAATAGACAGTAGATAAATCCATGCTTTCCTTTTGTAGATGATGACAAGATCTATTTAGCACTTACAGAATTTTGCAAAATCGCTGGCAATGTCAAAAATGTCCTAATAGTGTCAGTGGATAATTAATTGTTACATAATTCCCTGCCACGTCAAGGCAAACTAGGCTGTTGGAAGATGTCAGGCAATGTCGGCATCTGCATGACGCATTAATTAATACTTGAATTTGCAGGCTTCAAAAGGTTAATTGTGCAGTGACTATACTTATACTTAATCTTTGATAATGTCCTTCTCATACTTGATGACACCAAGGTATAAATGCAGGGCCTGTTGCGACATAGTATCATTTCTAAGTGAGCGCTGAGTGACCACGCATAAATAAGCCTAAGGGTGACCCTGTCAGAAGCTAAGCTGCTGATGGAAATGTTCTTGGGTTACATAGCATGCACATTGCGGTTACAACACACTCATTCTCTCCTTGTCACTCATATGTCTTGTATACTAAACTCATAGGGAACTTACAACAACCACGAGTGCAGCAAAGATTCTTACGCTTGACAGGATCAAAAATAGAGATACAGTCATTTCTTGGTCTGGATCTTGGCACATTGAGTAAACGTTTGATCTTGGCCAACCACACCCCAGAGACAATGTCATTACCACGGCAAAAAAGCCAAAATGACAGTAAAGTTCTCTTCCGGAGTTATTGTCTGGTTAACCACGAGAATCCATAATCCACAATCCACAAAATGTCTCATCATTGTCCTTCCAGTGGTTTTGGGTCGAGAAAAAGACAGATGTATAAAGGGAGAGAGGCCAACTGAGGCCCATAAGTGGGATAGAAATGCCAAGGGAGTGTACAAAGAAAACCAACATGAAATGTCTTCACAAGGTGTTGGGTCACCGCAAGCCACCAAGACAGCGTCAATGCTGCTTGACTTCTGCAAATCTCTGGATCCTTACTGGAGAGGTGAGTAGCATTCTTCCATAAGATATCTACTATTTTTGTCTGAGAAAAGAAACTGAATTATGAAACAGAGCCACATTCTAACTAATATTTATCGATTAATAGTGAATATACAAATGCAAAATTCAATTGCTTTCATTCTGATACCTGTTGATTTTTGCATTAAATTAAACTCAATGGAAAAGAGGGTGCCCCCAACAAAAACAACAGAACCAGTTATTTAGTAAATAAATATGCTACACATGTTTATGTTAAAGTGTCAAAGCCTTGTAGTGGCTGTTAAGGACTTTGACAAAGGAGAACACTGTCTACTTCCCATTTTAGGCTGAAAGCCAACAATGGTTTCTTTTAAACATGCCTATCACCTTTAGCCGTTACCAAGACATTTATGCTTTGAACCAGATCAGAAATTGAGCGACAATGATCTGTAATCGCTTCTAAAGCACTCATCGTGCTGATAAGGGCATCAGATTAGATTATACTGGCAGGGTTAGTTACTGCCAACCACTTTTCAACATCAAAGTTAAGGAAAATGACACTATTCATTTAAGAATTGCTTCCTTTCTCCTTCAACCTTGCTATCATCATGCTATTTGCTCCGCCACCGGACACAACTTTTCCTGAAAAAATTAAGGCCAGATTGCGACACGAAAGATGGGTGTCTTTTATTGTGCAGCCAAAACAGGAAGAGACATTGACATTGTCCCCAGGTTACAATGGACCAACTGGAAAAAGTGTTGAAACAAAAGTAAAAGACCCCCACTGATGGAAGAATGAGCAGAGGGGCATTCACTCGATGGAGGGTGCTGGTGTTGTGTCAAAGTCTGTTCCCTTGTTCATAAGCATGTCCCCTTACCACTGGGACTTGAGAAGTTCCGAGGCCAGCATTCACTCTACTAGAGCACCAAGTAACAAAACCTGCATAGTTATTGATAGAACCAGGTGTTTTACTCTGTCTTTTCATTTTGTAGCACTGAAGTCAAATTGGGACTTTAGCTACTTTCCCAAACTTTGCCTCAGTACCATGATGCAAAGCCATTAAAAAAACTGCCTGAGTCTGAGTTATTTGTAGTTGTTTTAGTTTTATCACAAACCAACAGCACATTGCCCTGCCTTGTTGAAGTAATGGCTTACTTCATCCTTTGCGGTTTCATTTAATCATGTTTCCATGTTCATGGCTCACAGCTCTTTGGTAGAGTTGGGCTAAAGATGTGCTCGCCTGATACGAGACAATGCTAGTGTAACAAACTCTCTGTGTTTGTGAGTGTTTTATGTCCTGAATGAGTGTGTTGGGGGTAGGGAATGGAGAATGGATAGTAAATCATTTCCTTCTGATCTAGTAAACAAGTCCTGCATTTGAATTGTGTATCAGTTCTGTTTGATGTCTACAGAAAGTCTTGATCTGTGTGTGTGTCTGCATGTGTGTCTTTGTGTCTGAGAGAGAGAGCGAGAGGCGGGCAGCAGCGATAGGGATCTTTGCGGATGCAAGACAGCAACAACAGCACAAGAAGGTACTTGAGGAGAAAGAGAGATCGTGTATCTGCACGAAATCTGAAGTACTATGTACTTGTGTGCGTAAGGAGTATAGACAGAAATATACTTAAAGACGGATACAGAGGGATGCAGAGATACACATTCATTAAATGCCACAGTGGATAACAATCGGAATATACAGCAGTTGAGCTTAAGATTTCTTCTTTAACTTCTGAATCTTCAGACACCAAAGCAAAGCCAAGGTGAAGGATGGGTAAATGATCCCACATTTAATCCACTGCTGAGAGAGGGTTCAGCAACATAAGACTGAATGTTGCATACAGCCATAAATACATACTGCCCTTTTGTACACAATAGCTTCGTAGCCTGCAGTCTACCTTTACAGAATGTTAATGTGTGCTAGATTTCTGTTAGAATGACACACATTCATTTTTGGGTCATAAAGTGTGAGTCCAAGCACAAACTTGCAGAGTTACGTGCAGTGTTGAGGTAGAAACTACGATTATAATGCTTTGGCAAGGCTTTTGTAGTCCCCTATATGCAAACGTAATATAGGTAGATGGAATATATGAATATATATATATATATATATATATATATATATATATATAATATATTAAAAATCTAAAATCTATTAAAGATCGTATTTACATTTACCTATGCCAATTGTACGTTTGGATGTTACGTTGGAAAGATATGTCACTACACATATAACCTGTATATATATATAAAATATAATTTAGTATGTGTACATATACAAATGTTTACTATTTGAATTTTTATATGTGACATGATATAGCAGCATATACTGCCATATAGGGATTCAACATATAGACATATTCAACATATTTTTTTATGTGTCTATATATGTACAAATATTAATATGAGTGTTCCATATATGTTGTATATTTTGTTTCTGCATGTTATTTTGTTTCTGATTCTTGGATGATACAGAAAGTGTGGTAACATGATGAAAATGGCAGGGACAGAAACCAAGAAATGGTTAAAGATTGAGAGGGCGGAGGAGAGGTTGAGATCTGTAAATGAAAGTGCACACAGCAATTAGGTGCTGTTAAAGTAAATTATATATAAGGATACTTTATATACTGGCAGACGTGAGATGAAAAAAAATGCAAGGAATCAGAAATACAGTTGACAGATCAGCGGTTGTAACTGAAGGTAAAAAGAAAAAAATCTGGAAATTACTTTGACTGACAGTCTTACTACATTTAAAAGAAAAAACATCATTGAATAAAAATGATTGTGAAAGTAGAAAATGGACCCGAAACCACTGTTATTGGCCATTCCCACATTAGAATGTCCTCAAATGAGCAGTTTGATCCAATCAAAATACCATATGGACACCAGAGAATGTATGAAGTTAATAAAGTTGAAACACATTAATGATCAGAAAAAAAGGCCCAACTGCCAATAAACAATCTAGCCAGGTTTAATAGTTATATTGTTTTGATTCGTTGACCCTTTCTTTTCCCTCTTTCTACGTCGGACTCATTATGAGATGTTGTAGGAGACCAACAGTAAGAATACAGAAAGGTGGCTTCAGCTTACTTAAATGATTCTCCTTACACACAGGTACACAGTCAGACGGAGACTCACACTGAGCAAAACACACACACCCACAGCTCCGACTCCATGCAGGATTATAGGGCAGGTCCATAGGGGACGGAAATGTACTACTGCTGTCTTTGTGGAGCAGAACATAATGTTCCCCCACTACCACACCATGGAATATGGTGAGCCAGCTCGACTTGCTCTAGGGGGATTGAATTGGAGAACTGGCCCTAGCAACTAACCTGTGTTAGTGTGTGTCTGTGTGCCCATGTACGTGTGCAGACCTTCACGTACATGTATGTAGATGAGTTTGTGTGTGTGTGTGTGTGTGTGTGTGTGTGTGTGTGTGCGTTTGAACAGCAAGCCAGGTGATTTCTCCAGAGAGGGCTGCTGCCCAGGCAATCTCTGACGCAACCTCTGGGCACCCCTGGAGAACACTCCCCTTAATTATACATTAGCAACAGAAGGGATAACATTTTAGTCCTCTCACGCTGCAAGAAAATCACCTATATATATAGTTCACCCATCTTCGGATGTAAAACAAACATATGTGCATAAGGTCTGAATTAAATAACACCTAACACGTTCATCTCCAGGCAAGCAATGCCTTAGAGGGAGAGAAGAGGCACTGTAGAAGATTCTAAGATGATTCCAGCTGGTAAAAACAAGGAAAATGACAACTGGCCCAGTTCTGTCCCAGGTCCCTCAACAAAATCAGGCAATGCGCGTTCAGTTAGTGATACACGCAAACTGTATATAGGCTGCCGCAGAGTGTGCATTTTCCTACGTGCGAACGAAAAACACAGGCAAACTTGCGCATGCAGTCGCCCCCGCTGAAACACACAAACACACACACACACACACACACATACACACGTGCCCACAAAAACAAAAGCTCATACAGTAGCCGAGCTCGTTGCTTTCAGCGGCGCAGGAAGGCCAGCTCCTCTGGCACTGTCTCTCTCACCAACATTCCCCCAAAACCACTCGGCCCTCTTCAGGCTCGGTGCCAGTGACATAAGCGTGTGGTAACATAAAAAAGAAACCTCTGGGATGGCGTTCCTTTTTCCCTTTTACTTTTTCCCGTTTCAATTATTATTGTGGTCTCTGCCATGTGGAAACCTCATTGTGACTGGTGTATTTTTTCATGGCACTGATGACCCCCGTATAACATTTTCAAGCTGTTAATATGCAGGGTTTTTTTGCCCTGTTTTATTGAGCATAGGGGACCACTGACTGAGGGACATTTATATTCTCTGCAGACGCATCTGTTTTCAACTTGCTGGCATTGTACGCACAACCAATCCCTATACATTAGTTTGTGGTCCACGGTCCCTGCCACCCAGTCACTCCTCGCGTCTGCCCCTGATGAAAGTGGGATAGGTAAACTGCGTAATTGCAGCCACTCACTAACTTTTACAGCCCCTTTCTCAGTAGGGCATGGAAGTGGCCCATCATTAGGCCTGAACCAATGAGACGGTGAGCTTCAGTGGGTATGGGTGGGGCTGGGTGACAGGACATTACCTCACACACCAGGCGCTCACCAGCATTCCAGTAAACCATGGGATGGTGCTTGGAAACTCATACTAGTTTCTCTCTGTTGCTCTTTCTCTCCACAAATGCCTCACAGATGCTCACTCAGTGCGTCCCATGCTCGGGGTTCAAATTCGTATATATACGTGCCTTTGACAAAGAGGAATGGAAAAGAAGAAGAAGCAATACCTTGTGATGGAAATAAACATGTTTTTTAGGAGGTGCTGTGACAGAGTAAATATTCTCCTTGGAAATTTTCTTCATTCGCACGTGTCCAGAATTTCCACAAATCCAGAAGAAAAAAGGCAAAGTAGGTCGAAAGCCTGACCTCACAGAGTCATAAAGCAGGATATGAAACAAACAATAAACTCAGCAGGTAGGCTCTCATATCGACTCCCGGTGCAGCAGTTCTCACACTGAGTCGATTGGATGTTGGAGTTGATGCATCACGCAAACTGAATGAGCAGCTTGGATGTGGTACTGATTATACTAACTGCTAAAGTAACTGAATGGAGGCAAAAACCAGGCACAGGATATGAAGACTTAAGACAATTGGGTTGGAATCATTTGGGGAAATGGGAACTTGTAAATTGGTGTAGACAAGGGGAATTGCGGGAAAGCTGGTCGACAGAGATACATTCTAACAGCACAACAGAAAGGCTCTTACAAGCCAAGCCACTGATAATATCTACCAGCATTTTTTTTTGTGTTGCTTTCTTCCACGTAGCACATAGCATGTGAGACATTACGGTATCGTGATGGTGTCCTCATGTCTGTCAAGATGTATACCATACATGCGTACGTTCCCATGATCGCTGCTTCACATCTTGACAGCACATAACTGAAGCCTCATTTGTACACAGTTCAGCATTGTATTTTTTTCTGCAAAACCACAGATGTGTTAAATTTGTATGTTTTACATGTATCACATCAACATTTCTACAACACGTGTTATTTCATGTGATGACACAGCATCGTTGTGAGGATGTAATGTTAGCAGTAACACCTGTGCAAACCACAGACGCATCCAGTGTCAACATGTGTACCAACTGTGGCATGTCACGTTCACATTTTATGCTTATTAGCCACCTTTTATATCAGCAGGTGGAGGGGATGGTGGTTGCATTGTTACAAACCAACAAAGGTATTTTGAGACACCTTTGGGACATTTCCAGCAGTTTTTGTGCAACAAAACCGGGTGTCCTTTTAAGTAGACCTGTAGAAATAGAAAATGCAACCGAAACATATGTGAATTTGGGACATAAGAAACATTCAGTTTTAAGCTGTTGTTTTGCAGAAACGCACTTAGCTAACATTTATTCTGGCGATTAGGTCTTCAGCTTCCAAGTGCATGAGCTGACTTTCTCATCAAGAGGAGAAGGGAATGGTGACACATTGGTAGCTAGCAGAGAAACAGGTATTTTGCAAGATTTTCCAGTTTCCATTTTGGAGTTCATACATTCATCCCATAAGAAATGTGTCCAGACGATGACACAGGAATATTTGCTTGTTAATGTATTATAGTATCACATTTCATTATTGACCCTTTTAGATGCAGCATGGCTCTACAACAAGCGGGCACTTCAATCTGAAAAATGACATGTACTGTTTGTTAAGTAAGTAAGGAAACCTGAGTACAGCATGTCTGAAGAGTCCTGAGCCGAGCTCAGATCTCCGTCGAGCTCCTGAAGTGTTTGGAGGATGCAGGTCGGACCTTTGCGCTGGCCTCCTAAATGTCTGAGGGCCTCAACAATCCGCCAAGAACACATGGCCCGTGTTTGCGCGCGTGTCTGTTTGGTTTATCGATTCGAATCCAAGATAGGACATTTTGACTTCAACATCAGCATTAAAGCCAAGGCGGGTTGTAGCATATGTGTATGTTTGTCTTTGAGTCTGTGTATGTGTTTGTACACGGATGTGTGCAGAGGTGATCTAACTTCACCCTGGCGCCAAATCTCCATCACATGGGGGCCGGGGTGGGGGCTGTCGCTGAGGTACATTATGCTTATTAAAGCCATTATTACTGTCATTACTCTGTCTTTACTAACAGCGCCGCTCTCCGTTTCCCCCCTCTCCAAGTTTATGTTTTACTTTATGCACTCAATGAATGTTTTTACAGTGCGGACGTTATTTTCCGGGTAATGAGGCTGACAGTTGCACTCTCTCTTTTCTGCTCACCTTTATCTCCTCTGGTTTCCCCCTGGCTCAAGACGCTAAGCTTTTTCCTTTTATCTGAAGTGGTGATTTACAAACACCAGTTTGTGTCTACAGACTGGGGATTGGCTGTTGTCTGCCAGTCCGACAATCCAGCTGGTAAAATTTAAGACCATGTGTGTAACTGCCTGTTTTTGTGTGAGTGTGTGTGTTTTTGGGTGAAGACCTTGAACTCATCTCCTGTGTCGCTGTTACTGTTTTCCCAAAGAAGGCGAGAAGTCATTCTGTTCCAAACAGACGTCTCAGCATTCGACTTCTTTACCTTATATTTGGTTGTGGTTATGTTCTGAATCAGAGCGAGGGAAATGTGTGTTTATCAGAAGTGATAATTTTACAGTAACAACTTCCACTTTGGGGCTAACACGAGCATTGCAACATTTGCTTTTCCCGTCATTTGTCACAGTTTTAATCATCCATATTTTTTTTTTACCTCCCAATCAACAGATTTTCCATATCTTCCCCTTTGCTTTTTCTTCCAACTGAGATGCTTCTTTTGACTGTCTTTTGTCAACAGGTCATGCTGCGATATTTTAGTTGTAATCAAGCAATCCATTTGAAGGTCTGCCGGCAGGTGGCATGTTTTATAGGCATAACATATTGAAGGCAAACAAAAACAAGTCTTGAGATGCATATGTGCTTGATTTCCATATTTTGTTTTTGCTTCTCCCGTACAATGTATTTTAAACCCAGAGCCTGAATTTAACATTCACCTCGAGCGTTGTTTACGACTCCTGCTTCACTTCTCTGTTGGGGGCATTGATGGAATTATCCAATGCTGTTAAAATCTTTTGGAAACACATAGATAAGGTATCTATTGTCACGATTATATTACTTCTCCATAGCAGACACACAAACACACGCACAATGTTTTATTGTCTTTATTATCACAGTAAATCTCTGTGTGCAACAGGGCTGGCTCGGGATACCACATCTTACAAAACTACAGTAAATAATGTGTTTGACACCATGCCTATTTTCTCCAAATCTCTTTAAAAAGTGATTTAATATTCCTAATATTAGCGGCGGGCAGATTCATCAGGGCTTGCAGTGTGTCTGCGATAGAGGAAATCTGTTTTTTATTTGATCTCACTGGATTCAGCTGATGTATTAGCCATAAAAAGTTTATTTTAAAAATCGTACTGTGTCTGAGACACAGTATAAAAAGAGGGCCAGAAGAAAGGGAATCAAAGGCTTAGAGAGAAGTTGACTTTTTTTTCAATAACAGGTAACATCCAGGATAAATTCATGTAATGATAATAATTGAATGGTTTCTGCACATGTTACCGTAACGGTGCTTACGCCGCTTACCCAGTTGCTCAATTTGTTGATGTAGCCTTTGTATATTGATAATTGTCGCCATATGCAACAAATTCTGCAAAGTTGCAAATCCTGTGTAAATTTATCAGCTTTTGTTAATCTTTGATAAAGTGAGTGCTACCATTGTTTCTGGGCTTCCGTTGTGCTCTCCTCTGTGCATTAATCAATTCACGTGCCTTTTACCATATGGGACTTACTGTTGAGGATGCAGTTACCTCAGTCCTTAATTAACACCTGATCATAGTACAAATTAGATACTGCACATTCAGTTTTATCCAGATCTCCAGCAGTCGGAAGTTTGCTTTCAAGTAGAGGAGAGGCTGGCACATCCCAGTTTGAAGGATGGGTTGGATGTGAACCAAGGTTTTAACACGTTTTGCAGCACAAAAGCGTTCAGGTCAAACTTTCTGTCTGGAGAAAGATAATTTGAGATTGTTGAATCTCATTCCCAGGTCGCTTTGGGGTGAGAATTGGAGCCAAATACACACCCAAAGCATTAGTATTTGAAGACCTGGGAAAGAATCGCCTCGCCTACCTTTCAAGTCTTTACTGACCTTGTCAAAAAAAGTATTTTGTTCAATTAATGATAAGTCACTGTACTGTAAGCCCACTGAGTGTGTCACTTTAAATTTACCTTAAATAAACAGCAACAACAATAGCATAGAAAAGAGCCTTTCAAAGGTTTGTTTGCTTGAACATGAAGGAAGGTGAATTAACCCGATCACAAAGTCTAAAACTGTTAGCAGCGTGCTCAGAGGTTAAGCCTTTATTTGTACTCTAGTGTTCTTAAAGTTGGAATTTGTCCCGCAAAAACAGACGTGAGACAGTGATGCATTTTGAAACATAGAAAAAGGAGCATTGCTGAAGATCTAATATAAAAAGTTCTAGGTTCAATATTGTAACAAGGGGTCAGTGTTTGGGAACATGAACCTGAGCTGGCAGATTAATGTTGACAACTTAGATGAGAGTGTGACAGAAGTCTGGGTGCCGAGGTAGCCGTATTTGTTGATTGCATTTGAAAAGGAAAAACCTAACACTTCTCAAAACAGACCTCAGCTGCTGACACAGGACCTTTTCAAAGAGGCAGTCAAGAGAGAAAAGTGGTTTGCCTTCAGACTGCAACATTGTGCTTTAATAAGGCAAAATATAAAGGAAGAAGATAATAGGAAGCGAGAGGCAGCTCTGTTTTTTCTTTCCTGGACGTCTACCATGTTGTGTGAAACATCCCCCCGTCAACAGTTTTTTTGGGAGCACGCTTGACCAAAGAATTCAAAATTGTTTTGTGGTTTATCAACACTTGTGTTTTAGATTGAGCTTCAGTAAGGAGAGATTAAAACTGACAAAGTAATCTGCGGAGTTTCAAGAGAGTTTTATAGAAAATGCAATTTGGCAGGGGCAGCATCATGGCGCCGGGTTTAGCCATGTTGACTCACAAGGTCTCGGGTTTTGATCCAGGGCTTGTCGGCCAGGGCTTCTCAAGTTTGCTTGTTCCTCGTGTGGGTTATTCTTTTTTCGCTGAGTGCTCCCATTTTCCTCCTCCAGTCCAAGGCATGCAGGTTAGGTTAATTGGCAACCCCTAATTAGCAAGTGTTAAAGTGAGTGTGTGTACCCAGTCTCTCACGTGTGCTGAGATAATGAGTGGGTATTCATGAACGGATTAATTGATAAAGAACCTGGTTATTTGAGTACTGAATGGGTTCAAACATGTCCCACCGTCACCACCTTTACCCTCTCGTTTTATGACTAAATGCCACTGCATTGGGAAGAGGTTTGAGGAAGTGTGATGAGCCTTGGGAGACTTGTGAATTGCATCCTGCTGGTGTGATGCTTTACAGAGGAGGGGGTGGTGTTTGCTTGAGTGCAGGGTCTTTGGCATGCAGAGTAGTTTGTCTGTCTCGAACAGCAGGTTGTTAGAAAAACACATGAGGAGATGAGAAGAGGAGGGGTGTGGAGGAAGGTGTAGCTAGTGCCACCTGTGTTCACATGAATAAGTCATCCGTTTGCACACGGAAAGGTTTTTTTGTCACCCGTCAGAAACAAGGGTTAACAATGGAAACCAGCTCCTTTTGACTTTGGTTCATTCGCAGCAGACTGTCCCTTTAAATCCTATTGGTTAGTTAGGTAATGCAGTCATGGAGAGTGACAGAGTGTTGTGGGTTTTTAATGGGTCAAGCCCAGACCAAAATCAAAGTTGGGCTAAGAAGCAATGTTGGACTCTGGCAAGCCCTGCACTTGCCAGAGTGAAATCACCCCTGGTTTCAATTTAGTTACTGTATTTATTTCATTCCCGTTTAGAAAAAATGACTATGTTTTTCTGGTAAATACAAGATGGAGATCCACGCAGCTTCACTGAAGTAGGGGCCAAAGTCTCATGGCAACTGATCTCAGGTGTTTGTCACCTGCATTTTCCAATTTCTGCCACTTCAGCTCTGAGCAGAAAGGTCACGTCAACAGATCCAGGGGACAGATATATAGACAGATAGCTGGTCTGGCCAGTTTTTCCACGGTGGCAGGATCTTACAGTAGCCTCTCTAGCAAAACTCTCATGTTACCGGTGTCTCATTTCACTAGCTCAGGGCAGCGGGCGAAACTCACCGTCCTTGGGTATGTGCCCTCTCTCCCCTCGGTCTGTTATGTTTTGCTCTACAGTCTCGTATTAATGCGTCCACCCATCGTTTTCTTTCCGTCACTTCTGCTTCTTCTTTAACCGTGACTCTTTGCATCATCCCAGTCCTGTTTTCCCCGCATACTTCCTGTCTGTGTTCCTTGCCACACGTCATCCTAATGTAACTAATGAGGCGATAATGTGTGGAACACAAATCCTGAAGGAGGCCCTTTGATCTTTAGTATGTCAGCAGAGCTACAGTAATGAGGTGACTTTGTCATTGTAGAATTTATGATGACTGGATACTGGCAACTGCATTCCTGGTCCTTTAAGAGCCCTTGCTCTACCATTAACGCTGCTTCTGATAGGATGACATAGTGGTAAAGTGTAAAAGGTCAAGCCAGTAACCAATCGCCGTGTACATGCGTACAGGTGGCTTGCCAGAGTGGTCAGTAAAAATGGATGAAAAGCATCAGTTGCTCTTTTAAAAAGCTGTTTGGTTAAAAGGGGATTCTGTGGAACGTCTGTGTTGTGCTGGAAGCCTGCTGTTGGTTTATGCTGACAGACTCTGTTTCTAAACTAATATCAGCTACTGCTCTCCGTTAAGCACTCAAGAACGGGCATAAAGTCACATCATTTTGACTGTCGCGGAGAGTCCTTAACAAAGAGATCCACAGTGCAGCACCATTAAACAACTGAAACAAATCGTCCACAGGCTTCAACAGGCAACTGAGAGAGTCTCATTTTATCATGTCATGTTACAATCTGCTCACATATGGCCAACAGAAAAGTGATCATAAATGTAAATTGCCACAAATTGTCACATAGAGCCCCTTTAAGGTTCTCCCTTCGCAATATCCCATTTCTGAACAGCAAAAACATCAACCGTCCTATTCTGCTACTCGTATTTTTTAGGCATGCAGTCATACAGACAGGAATACAAAAACATAGAAATTTTCAATACTGGACGTACAATGATCAGTAATCAATACAGTCTGTCTCCGTGTTTGGTATGAGGATCAAATGTATCATCTATTATCTGGTTGGAACAGATTCTAAATCATCTTTGATTTTGGTAGATTAGCAGTAACTTTTTGTGCAGACGGAGCTCGTGTTGTCTGCTTTTTTGGATTTCACCCTGAGTAATATTTTCGGAGTCATCTCACAAAGATCCGCTTTCGTGTGTGGAAGGACAGATCTTCTTTCACACTGATTGAGCTGCACTCGGTGCCATCTTCGACAGAGTATGACAATACTTAAAATTTGAATCATAAAAATAGTTTTTGGGGGCTGTGTCTCATTATAACATAGTTAAGCTTTCAAAGAACAGTAATTCAGTCAAATGTTGCTGATTCTTATTACTGACTTTAATTTCATGACGTCTCCTAACAAATCTGTGTCTAAAAGATTCCTAGATCAACGTGCATCTGTTTTACAGCGTATCTGTACTTCATGGCAACGTGTAGACACATAACAATAATGGTTTATAAACACATGTATTTACTTTGCCTGTTACCAGATGGACACATTTTAATTATCATTGAGAGATTATTTGAAAATCCATGCAACAAGTGAGGATGACTCAGGGGGAAACTCCCCCGTTATGCTACACCTAATGAGGAAATATGGAACAGCTGTGTGACACAGGTGACTAATTCAGGTGCCGCTTGGAACCGTGAAAACTCTCTGAGGGCTTCTAGTGGGCAGGTGTGGAATGACATGGTTTAAGAAAGAAAAAGAAAAAACCCAGACTAGTACAAAGGAGAAGCAGAGACAGAAGCAGAGGAGAGGGATATGGGGCGTGCAGCACATGACAGGGTTTGTTGACAAGAAACAAACAAACAGTGCAGCGCAGAATGGACGTCAGCTGCACGTCAGCCCAAGTAGCAGACAAACACAGAGAGAGAGCTGTGGAAAAACAGGGGTCACTGCGTTTAGGCAGTAACCCAACCTACGTCCATGTCTTCTTCTCTACATGCAAAGTCCTACAAAATGGAAACAAAAACAGGCTTTAGTTAAAAGGATGCATACGAAATGACCCACTTTCCTTCGTTTTTTCCACTTAGACATGTCAGTCCAAGGTGTTTGATCTGTCGGATGGAGTGTCCCAGTACGCGTGGTTCCCCTGCCGTGAGGCCCATGTGACAACCTGGGGATATCCAAGCTACTGGCTCAAGGTAAGACTGATCCAAGACTGATTATCTTACAGTACCCATTTGAATAATGGCCACAATAATCTGGCATTTTACTGCTTTGTAAAGCGGTTTGCATGATTAATGAAGCTCTAGTTTTCTGGTCAGGATGATTTATTCTAAAGGAAGCTAGATTGTACTAAACAAAAAAAACATAGTTATTTGTATTCATAGGTATGCTATCAATGTGGTGGCTGAGAGAAGAGAAACACTGCATCTTGAAAACACAAATGAAGAATAAGCAGGGGCCAGTTTGTAGATTTATCAGATATGACCATGGTGTTGGTGTTCCTACTACATCACAACTAATCACAACAATGTGGTGGATTCACCCAGGAGCCTTGGTTTTGTTCAAAGCAGAACTTATTGATATACTGTTTTGGTTTTTTAGAATTAGTTAGCTTAGTTTTTGAGTTTTCTGTTGCAGTTTGGTTTAACAGAAGCTCATGGCTTAGGCTAAGAGATGGGGTTAGGGTGAGGGTAAGTAATGGCTAACTTTGAGTGGCAACGCTGTGACCTTGATCTGTTGCGGTAATCGTCCTCGAGCAACATCAGTAATGATGCAGGAACAACACTAACATGGAAATATCTGATTGTGCAACAAGCAACACATATGGTGCATGACACATTGAATCAAATGAGGGAAAAACACATCCAACTTCGATACGTCTAAGAGAGATGCTATAGTAGTTTTCAGTCATTTAAATATTGTACCTGACTTCATACTTTCTGTTTTTTCATGTATCCAGGCCCACTTTTCTCATCCCATGGTGGCGGCAGCAGTGATCATCCACCTTGCTGCTGATGGGACTACCTACGTTGACCAGACTCAGTGCAACATCACTGTTCAGCTGGTGGACACCAAGGAGGGCATCCACAGTCTAGGTGAGTACTGCCGCCTGTACCTTTAGGTTGCAACCCACTTGATTCATGTTCGATGTCAGGATGCTAGGGCAAGAGCTTTTTAAAGTTGAGAAGACATCAAACAGAAACACTCATGCAACACCAGCGTGCTATTTATCCTTGTTCCTCTCACCTAATTCATCATCAAGGTGAGATCCAAACCTGCCACCCTGACTCCCTCTGTTCTCTGCTCCTTTCCCCTACTCTCCTCACCCCAATTCTTGTCTCCTCCATCTCTAATATCTTCTCCGCAGGCGAGTGGCGCCTCAGCTGCCGTACCAACCCACTGGTGATCCCAGTGAGCCACGACCTGTCCGTGGCCTTCTACCACACCAAGGCCATCCTGGTCATGTTTGCCTCCCGCCTCGTGGCCATCTCCGGCGTCGGCCTGCGCTCCTTCCAGTCCTTCGACCCCATCACGATAAGCGGGTGCCAGAGCAATGAGATCTACAACCCGACGGGCCAGAGGTGAGGCTGAGTAACAGGGCAGGGAAATGGAGGATTGGTGAACATGAGGCCTACATATGTTACACACACAACCGAACCAAAGACATGCACACAAAATCCTAAGATTATGTGAATGCACACACACGCACAACTTGCACAATCTTTTGCCTTAAAGTTAGAGGGAAATTGAATTGGCTTCAACTTTTTCCAAAGACAAATAATGCAGTTAATTATAACCATAATTTGTTCTTACACTTCTCATGGAAGTTGATAAACCAGGATAGAAGGGCCTGATTTAGTAGTTTCTTACGGCCTTTATTCTGTAACAATATCCGACACGGCTAAAGAAAACTCCGCATTTAGAGAAGATATCGAATGACTTCCAGGTGCCGCCGAGCGCTGGCAAGACCTCCACCACGACGCGTCTTCCCTACTTCAGCTACACATACACACAACACGCAAGTGATTGATATCATTCACACAAAAACAACAAGAGACAAGAGATGCTCAGAAGTGTGTTTGCGTGTGCATGTTTGAGCCAGAGAGAGGGAGAGGCGTGCGTTAATTACTGTTGCCAACAAGCTGTTTAATGTTAGACGTCCGCCCAAAGCTATGGCTCAAACAATAAAACGTTCCCGCTAACAAATATAATATCAGTGGAAATTCACAATTAATTTGGACCTGTTGCTGAGCACCACAGATTTTTCCAAGAACAGAGCAGCCGAAAACACCCGCCTCCAGCACTAAATCTTGTTTACCACCCCAGTTTGTTTTGTGTTGAGTTCGGCTGAAGTGCACACTGCGTACAGATAATCTTTTATTTCTTCCCAAAGTCCTGCCAAAGTGGACATGATTCTCCTGAAATAGGTTTTTGCACTGTTCAGCACTACACTGAAGTTGTCAGCTGCCAGTTAATTAAATAAATGACCTGTGTTGCGCAGAGCAGAGAGGTATTTCATGTCTTGAAATTTTTCTGTGTGTGATGAAACGATTCGTTACCACCCAGAATCTGAACCAGGACATAAAGATGTTCCAGTTTAAATAATGCCCCCCCCAAAGATCTGTTGTCACACCGATTTAGCCGCAAATTCACATTTTCTGAGCCTCCACCTCCATTTAGTTTCAACTCCTCGACCACATGGTGTCACATCGCTCCTCACAAACGTGGCTGAAACCGGACCACACATGCACGAGGAGTCACAATTTACCAATTTCCACACCGCCGTCATGCATGAGACAATTCATACTGAAGATGCTCCCGCAAACCCTTTCAACAAGAAATGCACCAATAAGCACCGCAACACACAAAGAGTGGATGGTCGGGGGGTCTGTGCAGGGAGATAGGGCTGTTTGTGGCTTTTGTTGTGTGCCAGTGAGACATCCAAGAGCACCTAAATAGATTAAAACTGCTGTGTGTCTGCATCAGCCAGGAAATTGTTTGTTACCGCACACGCACACAGACCAGTTGCTTTCTCCAAGAGTTCTCGCTGACTTTTTCTTTTTCTTTTATATTCTCTCCACTTCATCAAATTTCCTGATTTGATGGCTCTTGAAAACTAATGTTTTGTTTTTTTTTTTGATGGCAATCCCAGTTTTGTATTGAGCATTTGTAGTATTGTTATCAGTTATTATTTATCAGTCTCTCCTCTCCTCCCCTGATGTCACTGATCTGTTTCTTCTCTCTAATCCGCTCCAGTATATCATATACATTCTGTCGTCCGTATCCCACTTTCCAAATTTCCTGTCTCTCCATTTTTTACCTCACTCTGTCTCCACTTCCCCCACACAGCCATTCCCTCTCCCCGCTTTTCCACGTCTCCCCCTCCACCTCCCCTCCATCATGTGCTGTCTTCTCATCCGTCACTTTCACGTCATCCTCCTTTCCCTCGAAACTGTTTGCCATCTCCTCTCCCCGATTTCTCCCCTTTTCTGTGCCTCCTGCTCCCGCTTTCACTCTCTCATTCTCCTGGGCCGAGCAGCAGCACATTTCCCGTAATACTTATGCCTCCACGAAACACCACATCCCCTTTTCCCTGAGTTGTTAACAACAGGAGCTATTAACATGACTCAGTTTTATGTTCCATGCTTGTCTGCAAACGCATGCACATGTATGTTTTCTCTTTTTCTCGCAGTTTTTTCACACCCTTTCCTCTCTCACTTTAATGCTTTTTCATGATCTCTGTGCTCGTCACCTCTTTTATTTTATTGCTCTGTTCTCCCTTTCCTACCCTTTGTTGGACGTACTGTTGTATTGTGCTGTATACTGTACTCATTTGTAGGGGAGGAGGATAGTTTTCCAGGTAGTTAGATTCCAGGGTGACTAGCAGAAAACCACATAGAGATGTTGTTCCAAGTGAAAATGTGTCCGCAGGAGAGGCTTCTGGGCTAGTTTGTCTTGCAACTCTTATACTTTATAAACAGTCTTCACCTGCTTAGCTTATCCTTTCAACATGAGCATTTTAATTACTATTAAAATAGCTTTGAATTTGAAAGAAGAAGCGAAGAAAAGTCAAAGATTGTGTCGACAGCAGATGCGGGAAGACAAAGGGATGAAAAGAGCAAAATAGAGATTCCATTCTTGCAGGAGAAAGTTTAACAACGTTTCTCTAGTATTTTTGTACATCTTCTCCCTCTCTCCTTCCTCGTCAGCTTCATAAGGGAACCCTATACCGTCGAATGTGGACTGTTGTAAAAAGATGCCTTGGGCATCCAAGTATTCCAAGAGCATTAAATGCCTTCTTCACCAGGCTACCAACACAGAGCTGCAACTGAACTCTGCCATTGTAGCCTGCACATATAATATCCTGTCGCTTAATTCACATAGTAGACTCTGGCATGTGCACACAGACACCCCTCTCATGCGCATAGCAAATATGGCAATCTTTTCTCCATGTGGTTTATTGATTTGTTATGTTAAGCAGTCATTGATGGATGGATGTGGTCGACTCGGTGCATAGCTTCTCTCTTTGTGATCAAACGTATGACTGCTCTCACGTTTGAGTGTCTGCAGTATTATTTTGTACACTGAATTTATGTTGGTTGTAACTTTAAATGTGATTTTCAGTTTCTTTCTCTCTGTCTCTCTCCCTCTCTCACTCTTTTACCCACGACCCCCTCCCCCCCGCTCGCTCGTAGTTGTGTACATTATTCGTGCGAAGCCATTGACTGCCAGGAACCCTTAATCCGCAATGCAGAGCTCAAGTGCAGTAGCCCTGGCCGCCACTTCTTCAACGGCGACCGCTGCACCATCTCCTGCAACTCCGGATATGTCCTGCAAATCCACCAGGATGATGACATCATCAAGAGCCAGGTAAACACACATGTTTAAACACACACGCACACAGGCAGAGCTCAGTGCACACAGATGCATAAATGCGCACATGCGAACACTTGATGTGCAAAAAGCGTTTTCTTACAGCATATGGGGAACATGCGTGCAAACATGGAGAAGCACTGATGCAAACTCAAGCACACAAATCGCTGTGAAAGCGGAGCGCGAACACGCTTCTCTCCTCTCTCGTCTCCATCTCAGCATTTATTTTGTCACCTGCAGAAACTAGGCTTGGCACGGCAAGCCTCCAGGGAGAATGACATCATGAACATCCAGGTAGATGAGTGCTGCACTGAGGAGTGGAGACGCCCCAGTCTTCTCCTCCTGCTTGGCTCGCTGCACATACACAAACACACACACAAACACACACACACACACACACACACACACACACACACACACACACACACATGCGCGCGTGCGTGTGCACACACACACACACACACCACCCATTTTCTGTACAAGCACAGACATAATAGTGTTTAGTCTCTTGCTGAGCATGCTGCACCATCACCTCAAACAGTCACTTTGTATCGCTACTCCACCGGGACGATGACATCATCGCATAGTGTCTGCTCCCTCTCCCTCCCCTTGCTCGTTCGCTCCATCCCTGCTCATTTTCGCACACATTCAAGTCTCTGTTAAAGGGCAGAGATTCGCTACTGCTCTCACTCTCTCTCTAGCAGCAGCAGCAGTACACAGTGAATGCTTCCATTTAGATACCAGCACACATACAGTAAAGTACAGACAATCTCCTGCACAAACAGGACACAGATGTGAACGGATACAGTTTACACACAGATGCATGCACGCCACAAGTAAACAAACAAACAGGGTAGTTGACACCGCATCGTAAACCTTCTGGATTGGGGCCAGGCTGCTGTAAAGGCCATATAAACGTTTTATCCTTCTCCACGGCTCTGTAAAGGAGTCTGCAAGACAATCTATTAATGCTCCCTCAGAGGGATGGGAGGTTCAGAGAACAAGGTAAATTTTGTTTTTATGTGTATTTCAGTCTGGAACTTTAGGTGAGGCAGAGAGACGAGATTTACAGAGTAGAAGAGAGGGGAAAATAATTACATTTTTTGCTGTTTGGTCTGGATTCTGACCCAAACAACACTTTCTCTATACCATCCTTTGCATGGCTGTTGCCGGAATCTCTAACTCGTCATTATTGTTGTTTCTAGAATCACAAAGTCGTTCAGTTGTCCCCCAGCCTTCCACTAAATTGCTGTATTCACACATGTGCACACTGTCGACTGTATCTACACAACAAAAATGCATGTATGTATACATGCACAGAGTCACACACACAGCCATGCGTACTGTATGTACAAACACTGTTAGAATAGTTCTCCATTGAGTCGGCACAGACTTTTAATTGTATTAGATTTTGATTGACAGTGCACTATGTGGCTATTCATCAATGTCAATTCATTTAGTGATGAATTATGCTTTTCAGAGAGGGAGAGGCAGGAAAGTACAGAGAATTGCAGGGTACAGGAGAGGAAAGAAAGGAAAGTAGGCCTGTGCCAAATATCTTTTCTTTTTGTGGGGGGGGGGGGACTTGTAAGGGTTGCCACAAATGATGACTGACAGTTCAAAGGTATTTAGAGGACCTGGTATTTACAAGAACTCCTTGGCATCCGTTCGCTCCACTAAAAGGCATCTGGTCTGTTTTGTCGGTCCGATATCAAATTAGCATTTTGCAGTTCGTTTTCATAAATAATGCTCCGCAAAATGGGATACATACCTTGTAAAGTCTAGACTTTTGTGATTGCACTTGTCAGATGTGTGGCCTCTAGTAAAATCAAATGTGTTCTATGACCTGATCTGTGCAAAACGCATCCCATATATTGCTCAGTTTGTAAATTCTGTACAAAGTGGGGCATTTTGAGAAAATGAAAACTTTTTTCTACTTTTTGCAATCATAAGTTTTGTACGGATGTGGCAATAACGTCTTCAGATAATCAAAATGATGAAATATGTCATTCATAACTCATCCTTGGGCTCTTCCTGCATACGTAGTCGTTTGGCAGGACCGACAGAGAGCAATACGCCAGAATCCTCTCCCTTTGTTCCGAAATCATTTAAGGCTCAGCCATGTGATGTCGGCAAGGGCAAGTAAATCACTGTGCTCAGCTGACATGCCGCCACTGAAAAAAACTGATGCCGCAAACTAGATGCGCAGATGAATGATGTTTATAATTACGATAACAGAATCCAATCTCCTTTTAACTCACCCCTGTCTGCCGTAGCAGGAGTGCCTTCTATTACTTGCTTGTTGATCCATTTCAAGTCCAGTCTTTCATCCTCAAAGACTGAAACAATTCAGCGGGAAATGATTTCACCAGTTGCACATCCCTCCAGGGGCAGTGGAAGTCTCCTCCTGAAAGTCTTTGGAAGTTTTTTGACTCAGAAACAGTCCCACACATGGGCACCATTCAGCATAAAAAAAAAATAAAGTTGTTTTGTTGTCCAGTCACTTGAAAAACCATCATTTTCACATCTACTTTTCTTTGTTTTGAGAGAAGAACACAACAATTTTGAAGCAGGTTTTGTTGCTGGCAGCAGTGTGTTGTTTCTTTGACTGCAACAGCAGCACGGCTGTGGATGATTGAACTCTGTGACTGCAGGACAAATTAATGCTCTCATCTCCCCCTCAGGTGAGGTGATCATTGGAAAAGGTAAAGTGAATATTGAAACATAATAAAATAGAGAACAGCTTCTCCTCATATTTTCCTTATCCACTCAGTGAACATCTCTCAATTCATTTATTTCCTTTTTTTTTTTTTTTTGCCCCACACACCTCCATACTAAGGTGGAGAAGTACAGCGTGATGCACAATCTTGTCTCTTTTCATTAGCCAATTACACTCTTGTTCTAGGAACACCATGTTCTGAGATAATGCTATCTTCTGAAAAAATCTGTTTCCCCCACTTGCTTGATTTGTATATGTGTGTTTCATTGCTGTCTGTTTTCCAGATCTTTCTCTCTCTTTGAAGTGGTTAAGGAACACAGACTGCTGGCACTGAAAAGGCCTGTTTTTGTTTTAAGTCGACTTTACCTTTAACAGGCTCTTAATGCTTTATCACTGTCCATCAAATCCCGATTATCTGCCCACTACATGATTCCTATCTATTTTCTTTAAAGACCCTCTTCAGGTCTCAACAAAGTCGCGACAAAAACTTTACACACATTTATATTGTCTATATTTATTTTTATCGACATATTATTTCCCTCAGATTCATAAGAGTAGGCAGTCGGCCAGTTCAGTCATACAAAGACTTTTTATATGCATGTTTTACGGGCACCCAAATATGGATGTCTAAAGATGTTTTTGGTATTCATGCCCAGTGAGCAGCTTTGATTGGAATGATTGGGCACCATCTTGAAACACTGAAGCCATTCTTCATCTGAACCATGATGTGGATGTTTTGGATGTTCTTGTGCATTGTGCCTCTGCAGGGGTGCCACAGATTTTCTCTCACGAACAAAGGATAACCATGTAAGGCATTGTGTTAGAAAAACTTCTGCTTTTGACCTCGATCAAGGCACTGGAATGAGAGTTGGAGCTGATCCAGAGGTGCTTTGCGATAGTGTGTATTAATGATGTAGAAGACACAAATCCCCTTGGTAAGGGATAAAAGTATGTAGGGCTGGGACGACACGTTGACGTAGTCGACTAAATCGACGACATAAATTTGTTGACATGAATATTTTGTGTCGAAGCGTCATCCCAAACAGGAAGTGGTAGTACGTGCGGAGGCTGGGAATAGCCCCTCTCACACAGATACGCTGCATTACCGCCGCAGAGGCAGTTTGTCAATTCTCTGCTGTTGGTCATTCACACAGAGCGAAGCACCGCTGGAATAAAGACGAACCGCCATGTAATTCACACAGAAAGCTGCGCTGCCGCTCCTAAAGAGACGTGACGGTACACGTCATGATGATGACGTCGGGGTGTTTCCCAGGTGTCCCCCCTGTCAATCTAAACCCGCGGACCGTTTATAATGTGTAGTGATTGAGAACCCAGCCCCCTAAACATCCAGGAAGGTGAAAGAGTTGTTGTATGTTTTTCACGCTAAATTACATTATTACATAGTTGCCATCAGTAAACAGGTCGCAAAGTGAATATGTCACTTTCGGGGACGGAGGCTGTTTTCTGGGGAAGAGTTCACTGAAGTCTCGGTCAGGAGGGCTGACCATCGCGGTGATTTCTATCAACACAACCACTTGAGTGAGTTAAATCCCCTCATTCCCTCATCTGTGTTTACTAGAGTAGTGACCGTTCAAAAAGGGCCAGTTCAGAACAGAACTGGTTGCTTGTCCTTCAATGTTTCTCAAGAACCATTCAGCCAAACTACTTCACATTTGACACTGCAGTTCCTTGGTTCTAACAGATAAACTTGACGAATTTGTTCCATTTTAGCTAGCTGTGCTGTAGCTCAATGAGTACGTATTGGTAGCAACAGAGTAACCCTGATGTGTTGGTGGAAGGTTTTCTGCTTTGATACTGCTTTGGTACTAACTTATGAAGGCCAAGTCATACCAACTGGATGTAGCCAAATGGTTATGTCAGCTAGGAAATGGCTGGATTCTGGCTTTAGCTAATGGGTTATCAAATATGTTGTTTTACCTTGAAATATGGCCCAGTGTCCCTCCAGATTTTAACCATTGTTCGTCTTTTCAGTTGTTGATCAATCTGGATGCAGTAAAATGATAACCATCTGTCAGATTTCCCAGGTTTTTCTAATGGAAATGTGGAGCACAGCAGCATTACATTATCCCCACAAATGGCTGCTATATATATATTGTCTACAGTCCATCAAATCTGTAAAAACAATGCCCGCACGGTTCCAGTAAAGCAAATAACTTGAGTTTTCGACCATCAAAATCTTAACAAATAATACCTAAAGATGTTTACTTATAAATTTAAATGTAACTGCTGCTCATTTAGATAAGGCTTTGCATTGTAATCCTAGTTTTTGAAGCCCCAGTTTTACTTTGTGCATGCTGAGTTAGAATTTGACACTTGTACTGCTGGTACCAGGTAATTAGCATTGCTCCTGATTGAGGGATTGGTTGAATACCAATTCCAATATGTGTAGAACAGCCAGACCTAAGGAGGCCATTACCTGTGTTTCCTTGTCTGCAGACAGAAAGCCTGTATGACCCTTCAGTTGTGCTTACAGTGGGAAAAGAGTCGCTCTATTTTTTGGACATTTTTCCCTCAATATAAACTCATAATTCTTCCACTCATAACAAAGCACTTACTTGGTGGTTTTCAACAGAAGCTAGTTTGAAGTCCATTCAGTTCAAGCTAACACGGTTATCGTTTAGAAGAACTAACCCTCCCAGAATTCTAATTACTTAGAAGCATTTCAGCTTCCAGTGAAGAAAAAACCTCTCTGCTTCTAAGTAAAGCGGATTATTTTCTCCCAAACTGTTTCATAAGGGCTTTTCCATGAGGACTGGACAATGATGAATTACACTTAAATCCACTACTAAGCAATACTGTAATAACAGTGCCTATCAATGCCGAACTGTGTGTTAGGACTATACTTTATTTGCGCTCATGTGTTTGTGTGCCGTCTGAGACAAGGCAACCCCCTGAGCCGAAGGAAGACGATGTCAGTCTGTCGATTAATTTGTCTGTTCGTCTGTCTGGCTTGCATTAGGTGGAGTAGCCAAAGGTTGTAAAACGCGCCTTTGGAAGAGAAATAGTTGGCTGTAAATTATTTTTTAAAGGAAGGAAAATTCCCACACATTTGCTTAGACACAATACACACAGACACACAGCAAGATATGCACTCACACACTTGGTTGATTGGGTGTAATAAACAGCGCACACAACACACACAAATACATAATTTCGTAAATGTACGCACACACCTGTACTCACATACAGTGGATTAAACCCAAATAGATCCTCCCAAATTTCTTCCACGCAGACTTTTCCTCACAAACCTCCCATCACTGTTGACTCCTTCAACCCCAGACCCAGTTATTTTTCAGCAGGCAATCACATGTGATGCATATGTTACTTTGCTGGCTATCCAAATATGAAAGGAGCTTATTTATTTTGAGGGAATCTGATACTGTTATACAGTATCATATAATGGGATCAAGATGAAAGATAGAAAATACATGAGAGGAGGGAGAAGGGTATGAAGCAATAGATATGTAATGCTAACTGAGTCCAGCTTGTGTGGCCTTAAAGTTTGGCTGCTCTTTAGAAAGATGTGTGTAATTAGAGTTAGCCCAAACAGGGGTAAGAAAGTAACTTGCGGTCCAACGCAGGTTTCCCTTCTTTTTGTTCTGTGGAATAAGAGTCAAAATGATTGAGCTCTCACAGCTTTGTTGTGAGATTTCTTGGCATGGCTATCAATTTAAGCATTCTTGTTGTGTTACATGGTGCTTTTTAATGGAAGAGGATGAAAACGCTTGAGGTTTGGACGAGGTAGTGGCTCCCCATTTTGGTCTCATCTTTGCGAATATCATACCACAAGCCAAATAATTTACAGGAATCAGAGCTATTTCTAAAAGGAAATGGACATACGATCAGGAAATTCTTCTGCTGGAAAGGTTCAGGAAAAAAGAGCTTACCATTTCAAAGTGTAGTGTTTTGGAAACATTCAGGTTACAATGCTGTTCCGGGAACTTGTATAGCAGCACACGCAGGGTTCTACTCGCTGTATTCTCTGCACAATCTTCTCATCACTCTTGATCAGGAAT
The DNA here is from genome assembly GCF_900880675.1 of Sparus aurata. NCBI lineage: Eukaryota > Metazoa > Chordata > Actinopteri > Spariformes > Sparidae > Sparus > Sparus aurata. The sequence continues at coordinate 17,687,397 of NC_044198.1, forward strand.
GGTTGGGTGTATAAACAAAAGCTCATACATAAACACACATGTGCACACAGGCAATTATTGCATGACATGGCAAGTCTCAGTCAGGCCTTTGCTAGGTCACAGCTCCTTCAGCAGGAACCTGAATGGCTGCTGTTTCTAATCAACGACTGCTCTATGATATGTCCATAATGGGACTAGAAGGAATGTTAATCTATGATACCAGCTCTTATATCATGCTGTAAGACTTGAGCTTGTCTTTGCTCGTCATAGTAAAGCGGTGTTACTGCTGTTGGGTTTGAATCCTGGCCTGAGTCCGTTTCTTGTATGGATTTTTCATGTTCTCCCCATGTGTGGATTTCCTCTGGGTTCTCCAGTTTCCTCCCACATTCCAACCACATGTAAGGGTCCAATCGCACAGGATTCCATCTGTAGGCTTGAAAATGTGAGTCAGTCTACCTTGATTGTGAGAAGCTTGCACTGAAAAAATGCAACATGCAATGCATAAAAGACTACTTTTCTTACATATTGCAGATTTGAAGGTTTTATAATTAAGAACTGGCTACCTGTTGTCATACAGTCATACTGTCATACTGTATTGGCAGCATATCACCAGATAGTTGGGGTGTTGACCCCCACTGTAAGAAAAGAAGGAAATCCACACTCCTTCCAATCTGTCTTTTTTTTTTTTTTTTTTTTTTTTTTTTTTTTTAGCAAACTGTTAAAAAAATCAACATTAGCGGTTTCCTCTCCAGTTGAAACATTGGAAGCTCAACATTAAAAGTGATCCTTTAACTTGCTGTCTCCTGTCATGGAAAGCAAAGCCAGCGCCAACTCCTGCTTTGCTTCTATTTCTGTTGCTACTTTTATTTGCCACCACAGAAAAAAGAAAATGGCGCTGAAAAACTTATGGTATGCTACAGCTATCGAAAGTGTTTTCTTGCTGAGGTGGCACAATTTCTTCATCTTTTCAAGTTGGCCTGGACAGTAGGGAGACTCAGTATTTCCCCTTGAGATACAAAGTAGTGAGACAGAACGGACTGTGGCTAGCTGGCTAGCATGCTAACATCCATGCACATCTCTGCAACACATATTTCTTCACATCCTAGAGATATTTTGCGCTATTTTCTGAATTTTTTAGACTACATCCTTCACATATAGCTTTCTTAAAGCTTCTGTAAACATTGTTGTTTAAGCTAACTTCCTGTCCATTTTGCAGTCAGCAATACTTTCCCTCTTTTCCATGCCACCACATGAACTTGGAGTGGTAATTGCCAGACAGAGAGCAGATCTCTTTTGAGGATCTTTATGCCGGTGGATAAACTGAGCAGGGATACCAGAACATGTCTTTTCTCTTTTGCTGCATGAGAAGCAGGAGGAAAGTCATGGGTTACTGACCAAACCTTCTTTAACTGTTTTACTTTTGGCACTTAAAGCTATTGAACACTGATTTTAATTAAACAAATCTAAATAAAAAAATCACTGATTTGCAGTTTCAACAGCAATAAACTTCTCTCTTGACGATAACTTGTCTGCAGAGTCGGTGTGTTTTATTTTAGTCTGTGCAAGACTTAGTCTGTCCACTCTTCTATTCATTCTACTGTTTCCCAACAGCAAAATGTATTGCATGGCATTAACTGAACATCATTTCTGCTGGGAGAAAAATGCAAGTTCTCAAAATGTAAACTTTTCAGCGAATAAAACTGCTTTCTTAGTGTCATACACAGAAACTCAGAAGAAGAAAAGTCCACAGTTTCTGGTATTCAACTAGGTGGTCCAGATTCCCTGCCTGTGTGTGTATGTGTGTATGTGCTTCTCAGAAGTTTTCACACTTCAACCAAAGTCAATCTGTTTTGTGTTAAGGCTGATTGTGCAGTTGTCGGATATCAGTTGTCTGAGTGGCACGGCTTGACCTTACAAATGCTATCAGCAGTTACTTGAGCTGCTGGGTACCCTGCGAGGCTTACTGACATACAGTAAACCAAGCCCGATCGAGCTTTGTTAGGTTACACTCTGATTAGAGCGTGAGTGCTGAATCGCTGTAGGCATTTTTAATGAGGTAAACATTTATAGGATGTGTGCGGGACATCAATTTGTCATACCGATGCACAAATAAATGCTTGTGTTGATGCACACTTAAGCATAAAGCAGACTTCGGTACAGGCTTGTAATCCGTCCGTCCGTCTCTGTCTAGCACTCACTCGATATCTTGTCTTATTTTCCAGTCGGACTCTTCAGTCACCATAACGTGTGCGAATGGGAAGTGGAACAAGCAGGTGTCGTGTGAGCCTGTGGACTGTGGCCTGCCAGACAAATACCATGTTCACCCGGCCCATTTCAACTTCCCAGAGGGCACCACCTACGGCAAGAAGAGCACATTTCAGTGCCGAGAACCTGCCCAGCTCGTAGGTGAGATGCTTAGCGGAGCGTGCTGATGTGCATGCACAAATGCATATTTTTTTCAGGCCTTTATCTCAAGACTCCGAGATGAGATGAGTACACGTTACCGTTTAAAGTTTAGGCCTAAGGTTAAGCACATTTCATTTTCTCTCCTCAATTAACAGTTTCTTCTCCTCCTCAGGTACAAACAACACTCTTATTTGCCTCGCTGACGGTCTGTGGTCTTTCCCTGAGGCTCTTTGTGAGCTTCGCTGCCCTGCCCCTCCTCCCGTACCCAACGCTGTGCTTCAGACCAAGCGCTGCAACGAGACAGGCCTCAAAGTGGGCACTCTCTGCAAGTACAAGTGCAAGCCAGGCTACCACGTCACCAACAAACCTAAAAGGTAAAAAGAATTATCTTGATTTAGTTCCATTAAAATGCTCTGAACACAAACCTGCGTAAAAACCTCACTAAAGTTACACAAAACTCACAGGTCTGAATGTTAATCATCTTCTTTATAGGCGTGCCTTTAAGCGCCAGTGCACGGAGGACGGCAGCTGGCTTGAGGGGGCATGCGAGCCAGTGACTTGTGATCCCCCACCTCCCATCTTCTACGGCTCCTATCACTGTACCGACGGCTTCCGCTTCGACAGTGTCTGCAGACTCAACTGCTCTGATCCTGCCGGTAATACTGCTATCACCGCCGCTGGAGGCTCTGCCCATACGGTGAGGCTGCTGCACGCTCCATGCAAGCAGGTCTGTCCATCTCTTTCCTCTCTTTCTATTCTTGCTTTACCTATATGTTTGTCTTTGTTTTGTCATGTGTATAAGAGTAGGCATTCTCTCTTTTTCTCCCCTCTTTGTGTCATTACTGTTTATGACTATTTAGGTTCAACGCCGCATAGAAGTTGTGAATTTTTAATCAAATTAGATTGTATATGTTGGATATTTAACACCTGGACCCTTCAAGGTGCAGTATTTTGGACTTTAGACTGACGTGTTCTCATCTGATACCATATAGGTATAAAAAAAAATACACCCACTTTCCTCACCGTCTTTTATCTGTTACTTCTTACACTGCCCCCCCAACCCCCCCCCACCCCACCGTCTGAATGCATCTCTCTCACCGCCCATCTCTCCCCCTGTCTCCCTTAGCCCTACTCAATTTGACGCCATGCTAATTAGATTGCTATTGATTTCCAGAATAGTCCTGCTGCCACAGACTTTTGAAATGTATACACCTTTTAATCTGTTCTGCCTCTCAGGCGTTGTGGGTTGGATGCCTGATAAAAATTGGATTGTATTTCCCCCTTTGCAACGGGATGCCATCTCAATGTCCTTGGCCTAGCGAGTGTTTGCGTGTTGGTGTGTGTGTGTGTATGATTGTTTGTTAGTCAATATATGTGTTATTTTCAGGGCGCGGGGTCCAATGTGATTCGCTGCAGGAAGGATGGGAACTGGACAGGGTCGTTCCGCCTATGCCCGAACAGCAAGGGCCAGTGTTCTCTACCTCAAAACCTCCATTTTAGCCTACAGTACTCATGCAAGCGAGGACACGGCATCGGTATGTATATGTATGTTTACTGTTGAAAAAAAATTCAGTTTCCTTACTACTGATGTCATCTTTCATCTTTTATATTACTAACAGCTTAAGTGAGCTATTATTCTTCATTGTATTCATTGCTCATTCTTTTCCAGTTTGTGCTGTCATTTCAATTTGTTCTTAAAGGGGCTCTGTGGAACTTTGGTTGCTTGGTTTGATTTCTCATACTGTCTGGAATGCTCTGTTTGAGTTCCTGTCTCTTTAACTTTGAATATTGCACAATATTATAATCTTTTAAGAGTGAAGGGGTGCGGATATGAGATTTTGTCTTTGGTTTCGGTTTGTGCGTACTGTACTTTAATTGTTTTCTGTTTCTCATATACACACAGGTGAGGAGTGTGAGCTGACATGCAGAGAGAGTAACAACGACGTGGTGATCCTCCCTAGCAACATGACAGTAGAAAGTGTACTTAAAGAGCACTGGAGAAACCCGCACAAAGTCAAGGTGAGTTCGTTCCGTGTGTTTGTGTCCACCTCAGAGCTCTGACAGACGCACTTCACAAAGTTCTGTGATCCACATCTCTCCTGAAAGGAATTTCGCGCATAGCATCAACATCCTGGAAGTATCACACATAATGCAAAAATGACGGCTTGCGCCTTTCTTTTGTGGCCAATGGCGTGCAGATGTTTGTCTTTGAAGCATGGCAACCCTTAAATATTTTTATTCTATTTTTGAGTTGCTGCTCCCCCCTCACATCCCGTCCTCAATATGACATTTCAACTGCCTTCTTGGAGAAATAAAAAGCTGCACAAAGCGTCTTTGGGAAATAAGTGTTGCCCTCACACTGAGAAACAAGTAATTGCATCTTTTGCAGCATTCAATTTCCCATGTACTTGTCTTCACCAGAAATGAGCCACAGTGTAAAAACAAAGCAAAGCAAAGCAAGAAAAAAAAAAGCCTCTTGCAGAATTATTGTCAAGCAAGGGGCCCCCACTACCACTGTGGCCACGTTGTAAAGCCTTATCAAAAGGGCTAGTCATCAGTAATCACTGTAATTTTCTGAAATAAACCTATGACTCTGACTGGTTAACGACCTCATTTGATTAAGATATACCTCACAGCTACAGACTGTACTGATTAAGTGCTGTTTGCTTAAACTGGCAGATAGCAAAACACAGAGGTTAGAGGTGATCGTGGGGGGAGGTCATTACACACACAACCGTACAGCTTGTCCCTGTGGGGTGCCACTCATGTGTGAGTGGCACCCCACCCCCCCGCGGTGTCATTTGGGACTTTTATGGCGCTCGTGGGTGGGGTCAAGAGGACGGGATAGGGCTATGGTGTGTACGTGTGATTGTGTATGTGTGTGCGCAGTAGGGTATAAAATACTAGACTACACCTCCTCTTCCAATTTTACTCCCCCCATTTAACTTGATTAATGCCAATAATGTGCAATTTGTTTGAAGTGTTTTTGTCAGCTTAATGCCCTCTTAGCTGTGCAGCCTAGAGAACGATCCTGCTAAGAAGCATCAGGTTTTGTAACGGGAGAAGGAGGAAAGAGAACGCGACAGCCAAGTGAAGGAACACATTGTATTTCTCACTGTATTTTTTCCCCCTACAACTCCTTTTGTTTTTGTTTCAGAGTCACACTGAGTCAGCAGCTTTTTGCGGTGGATGTCTAGGGGAGAGGGGTGGCTCGGGCCACGTGGACATGAAATGATCTGTTTTTCATGGATTTGTGTAATTGATACGATTTTTGCTCAGTGGTAATTTGAGACCAGTAGCCATACCGTTGGGGGGGCAGTGGATATAGCATGAGAGAGTCAAAAAGGTGGGGTGTAGGGGTGAGATGTCAGAAGGGGGTAGTGTATCAGAATGGAGAATTTAGGTGTTAGTGTGACCTAAAGCATGTGCCATTTCTATTCCTCTGCCACTACCTGTCACCCAATAGATTCCAGGATTGATTTTCCAGTTTCCCTGTCGATAGTCATTTTTCTTCACAAACATACAGATATATAGGCAAGCTCATACACTTTTCACAATGGACCATATACACAGAGCGCGGCCATCAAACGTAAGGAATCTGATAAATGTTATTATTTTGATGCTTCCTGATCGATAGCAACTGAAAAGACAATGAATAGTGAAAAAAAAGGCGACTTTTGGCCACATTTCAACAAATTTGATGACCCTTTAGCTTCTTTTAGAAGACAGCTAACGTTAGCATTAGACTACATTACCTTCTCATAGACTTACACCATATAATGGTCAAAAGTTGGTGCACCATAAGATTTGATTTGGCCCACCAGATGTTTCTAATATCAAAATAATAATAATAATAATAATAGTAATAATAATAATAATAATAATAGTAATAATTATAATGATTATAATAATTATAATATTAATGAGATAAAAATAATATGAATCGCTTTTTATGTTGATTTATTATTAGAGTGGGAAAATATATAAGATCTCTAATTATCAATTATTTTCTATAATCTGAACAGGAAGTCAGTCAGTCCAGGGAATTTGGGCATCTATGGAAGTCCTGAGAGGCAAGTGAACACAAAATTAAGGAGCTTTGAAAGATTACCCTGGCAAAGCATTTTAAGTCATAGTCACAGGAGAAAGAACACAGACTTAATAGATAATGGAAATAGATCACCAATTGATCAAATAGATTTTTTTCACTTGTCTCTCAGTACCATTTTGCATCTTGACACAGTAAGTGTTTGCCTTTGACCCATGGTCCACCATTAAGTTTGAGTTTTGGCCCTCCAACAGAAAAGGTTTCGGCACCCCAGGTCCTTCATGTTCCACCTCGAGGAATGCTGCCAATTTAATTCTTGCAGGAGAAAAACAGATGCAACAGGAGAAATAAGGAAATAAGGGCTAAGCAGAACTGACACATGTGGTTGAAATGTATGATAGAAGAAATGCACAAGGTAGTCACGAAATGGGTTTTTAAGAAACAGGATCAGGAGCGGCCTGCTCTGCTGGAAGAAGAAATCAATCATGACAATGGCTAGCAGTTGTAGTAACAGCAGGAGTGTAGTAAGTGGGAGTGGACACCACAGCATACTTCTCTTCTTGGCTGGGATCCTTTGTACAGTATCTAAAAGAGAATTCATGTCCCCAAATACACTTTCTAGTTCTACTTTGCTGACTTGGAGGGTAATGTTTCCCAACTTAATAAGTGATGTTGATTTATTGCCTTTAAACTAGTTGTATTTCGGTTCTTAGTGTGACCCACTTAGAATTCTCTCCTGCTCCCGTACCTCCACCTCCTCCTCTTCTCTTTCCTGTCCCTCTATCTCTAACAATTCTGTGCCCCCAGCACCCTCCTCCCCCTTTATCAGCAAAATTACCCTGTCGGGCTTGCTGTGGAATTAGTCATTTTCTACATGACATGACCTCGTCTGTGGTGGCGCTGAGATAGGGATCTATTTTTATGTGGTATCAGCGCCCCGGGGAGGCTTCAGAGGGTGAGGATCCTATACGTAGTGAGGGGTGAGGCCAGGCCACAATCATGGATTATCATGATTTACGGCCTTGCTGAGAGAGGAGAAAAAAAAGAGTGCGAGAGAGAGAGAGAGAGAAAATGAGAGAGAGGGGAAGAGAAGGAGTTTCTGGATGACATCATCATAGCAGAGCATGGGAAAAGGAGAATAAAAGTACAGAAGTTGCAAAAAGTTTCACCTCTAAGACAAGAAAATGTGCTTAACCTTCCACCATACAGGCTCTAACCATCTAGGCAGCCACTGAACACACATGCATACGCACACCACAGACGTGCACGCATTCTGCTCTGCAGTAGTACATCGCAGTAGTAGAACAGTTACTCCCGCCAGCTCTCGATTGTCCTCAGATGCTATGTTGTTCTTTCTCTCCACCTGCAACCCCCCTCATCTTTCTTTTTTTGCATTGATTTGCTGACAGCGCTGAAATGAAAAATACCTTAGTTTGCTGCAACAAAATAGAAGCACGTCAACTTTGTGCGATATTGGTACACAGGGGGTCTGAGCGATGGCCCATCTGAGGTCAGCCAGTACTTTGCTGTGGATGGCACTTTTGATCACGTGCACTACTATCCATGTCTGGGGTCACACTCATGCTGTAAACAGAACCCTCCTCCACACGCTGGCTGGAGTAGACTCTTATAGACAACATTTACCTACACCTAAACATATGCAGTCTCATGTACCTCAGCATTTGCACATGCAGGCACAAAAAAGCTGCCCGCCTCCCCTGAGCACAAATGTTTTCTGCTGCATTTCAATGAAAAGCACAGTGGGAGAACAGGATGGGATTCCACACATTCTGCAAAGATATTTGAGAACCTCTAGGTCTCTCTCTCTCTCTCTCTCTCTCATACTCACTTGCTCTCAGCTCTTTGCCCTCCTGGGGCCACGACTTATGTTATGAAAAAAACAAAATTTGTATCAAGTTCTATCCTGTCAAAATCAACTTATTCAGCTTTGTTCTGAGGTGGAAAAGGGTCAGTGTAAATCAAAGAAGGATTCACTATGAAAGCCTCTAGTGTAGCACCTGGACCCTTTGATAACTCCCATGTTTCTTGTGTGTGTGTGTGTGTGTGTGTGTGCGTGTATGTGTGTCTGCTTTAACTTGCCAGTTACGGAACGCATGTAAAAAGAAAAGAACACAGTCTTGGCAACGCTGTTCACGCGCTGCACAAACAGGAAGTCAAGCCATTGACGGCACCAGCATTTCTTAATTAAGTAAAATTGTGTTTTTATCTTTCAGAGTATAGTCTGTACAATGGGACTGAAATGGTATCCACACCCAGAATTGCTCCACTGCATCAAAGGATGTGAGGTAAGGGCTCGACCCAACACACAATACAACGGTACGCCCCACTTTCATAGTGTTTACATGTCCAGACAAGCATGAAGATAAACACAAATTGCACACACGCACATGCTCATCTCATGCAAAGGAACAGTGGGCTTTAAATCACATGAATCTCAAGCTAAATAACCTTCAACCTTCAATTTTATTTGTTGCGTTTGGCCAAAGGAATTAGACCAACAATGGATTGGCAGATGCTTGACCAGTAAAACACTCAGACCAACCTGCACTGTAGGTTAAAACTGATTCCCCTGTCAGAATATTGGGATTTATAAGTCTAAAAATATTTCCAGTTAAGGCTGATATTGGAAGCTATTTTTTAAAGGCTAGCAGATGTGGGAATTGAGCTAGAAATATGGTAGTATTTTACAGCTTTTAAAGGAGCATTTATGCATTTGTAAAGCAGTTAGAAATGCAGCTGCTCCATTGGTATCTGGAATCAGACTAATTACTGTGGACTGTTGGCATTTTACACCAAAATATGTACCAATATGTGGGTTTATTGAACGTGGACTAACCTGGTAAAAGTAGGCGATTGCCTCCCTTGTCGTTGCAAGTGGACAAGTTTGCCTTTCTGGGTTTCTTTCTGGTGCGTTAAATTCGATGTCACCATTGTACCAGAAAAAACTGGTATGGAGGCCAGTGACAACGTTACGATGGATACCTTTTTTTTATTTGTTACTTAAGTCTCTCCCTCAAACTCAACGGCCATCAAATGCTGTTTGAGCTTTGCTTGAATGAGACGGATGGAAAACTATTTATGCGCCAACATCCTTAATATCAACCCGTGTCATAGCATTGCACCGGGAAAGCGGCAAAAACTTGCTTGTCCACCCAAGCGTCATGTTTCCATCACTGTTGATTGGAGCCATGGCCAATAATCACCCATGACTAAGCAGAGTCTTTTGATCGGGGAGTGATTGCTGATTGCTGTCTGAAGGAAGACAAAAGCCGGTGGGCGTTGGTGGGTTTTCTTATCCAGTGAGAAACGGGTATCATTAACTTTTTGTAATCTAACATATTTACTCATGTATTACTGCTTCCAGTAATCTTAACATACGCTATCATGTAATCACATCCTGGACTTGTGGACCTCTAAAAATGGTGCATTCGCACGTGAGAGGATTCCATTTCACTTCATGGAAGGATGATATCATCTACTCGGTTAGGCCAGTTGGATAACCTGATTGGTAACCTAAGTGCAGAGGGTAGGGCCAGCCCAATAAATCACCTTATTGGAGTGTTTTGTGCAGTGAATAGTTTATGGTGTCCTCAGTTTGATTTACGGGTCAGGTCCACTAAGGGCTTAAAAAGTCACATTGAAAGATGAGGGAAATTTAATGTAATCAGATTCATCAGCAAATTTATCCAGAGACCTCTGAAGGGCCCTGAAATGCTCTAGAAGAAACTTCCACTACAATAAAATGCTTCTTTGTTAACAAATTGACGCACTGTCTTTTTCCGGTACAGCCATTCATGGGAGACAACTACTGTGATGCGGTCAACAATAGAGCCTTCTGTAACTACGACGGAGGAGACTGCTGCCAATCCACTGTCAAGACCAAGAAGGTTAGTGGCATGCTTGTACTTCAGAATAAACCTCACGCTTAAGACAAAAAGATGATGTTGGATTTATTCCTGGCCACACTGATCAACAGTCAGTGGTTGTTCCTCAACTCTGGAGTCACACATAGTTTAGGAATAAATCCCATGTCCCACATGTGAACATTTTCTTCTTTTCCCTGTGCTTATCTTTACTTTCCCACTGCCATGCAACCAGTGGAGGTTAGATGCTGACTTTATCAAGCTTTGACATTTATATGATCAGTTCTATCTAGACAAGGTATGTTTAATGGAAACCAAAATACTGTTGAAGACTGCTGTATTTCACCTCTTGGAACATCTCAAAACGAATTCTTCCCTCCTTTGCCTGGTGTCCAACTTTAGATTACTGGTAGACAGATTACTGATTCCACATCCAAGAGAGTGGGAGTTTTCAGACTTCATCAATAGTCTTTTTTTTCTGTGGTATTCAGTTCCCTAATGTGTAAAACGTCTATATTTGTCTCTGGTTGCCTGTCTATGCCTTTAAATGAAGTAGCAAAGGTCACTATGGGAACCTGGAGTATAATTTACTTTGTCTTCAGAATGAATAAAAACTCTGTCGTTTTTTTGATTTGTCAACACTCAATCAGCTTTGTTGTATTTCAGCATTAAGCTGAGCATGACAAAAAGTTTGGTCATCATCATGGTAGCAGCTCTCTTAATTCAGGGAGGTACTTTGTTTGGCTCTTTCCAGCCAGCTGCTGGCAAGGGATCTGATTGGAAGTGTATTGTAGCTTCTGTGCTGCAGCATCTGCTTCTCTGGCCTGGCCTGTTTCTGTGAATCTGGCGAGGGACTTTAGTTGTACTCCTGGCATATCCATCTGTATGTCTGGCTGGATTTATATTGCAGTCTATGTGTCTCACTGGCTGTGTTAGTGTGTTTGACTGAAGAGCCTCTTCATTTCCTCTTTTGGGAAAGAGGACATACAAGGGACATCTCGCAATCTTCCACAGTACAATCAAAGGTCCCGTGATTGCTCCAGATCCTACGTCACACAGTCGTGCGTGGGCATTGTGCACGCCATGAGGATGGAAATAAAGAAGTTTCTTTCCTGGGCATCAAGATTTTTTTCAGAAATCCTCTTTGATGTTTGTAATTTGTTCCTTATTTGACCAGGGCATGGCCTTTGCTATCGGAAATCAGTCTTCAAACAGCACTGGGCTTCATTTTTAAATGGTCACGTCCGCATTGGTTTCCCACGGAGTACCTTCAATAATCTAGAGAAGAGGTAGTCTGACATCATAACAATACCATTAGGTATGCAGAACATAGTAGAGCTAATTTTAATACAGCCATTCAAATCGTGCATAAAGCAGTAATGTCATTGTCAATGTCAGAGCAGACGGTCACACTGAGCCAGACAGAAGCCTGCTACACAAGAACCACAGACTCTGAACAACAATTATATTTCCTGCCAAAGTCTCTTTCTTATCTAAAAAAATACTTCTTGTCCTGCCTCTTAACTTGTTGAACAAACCACCAGACACACACTGAACAAAGAAAAGTACTATGTACTATGCAGTACATTTAAAATGCCCACAATGCAATGAATGTGAGCTTGGTTGAACTTTCTCTTGTAGTATCCCAAAGGAAACTACAAGTGTTTTATATACAGGCTAGCAATGAAATACTGCAAAATGTCCCACGTAATTACAAGCTACAACCTTAATATGTCTAATAGGCAGTTACAAGTGAAGTTTGCATCATCCTTTACAATGAGTGTTAAAAATACACAAAAATAAGACAATATTACTCCATTTATTGGAAATCGGACTGGTAATTTTCTAGTGCAAGTTATTGTAACCGACTATTGTGCAGTTATTAAAAAATGTACTAGTTGTCTTGCTAAACTTATTTGGCCAATCTGGTTTAACAGGTCAAACAACTACTCTTCATATATTTGATTGCACTGTGCCACTCAGCTATGAACACGAATAGCCCACTAGTTAGTTTTTCTCCTTTATTCAAAACTTCAGAATCATATATAAGGTATCGGTTCAAGTTCAATAGCAGCAGTGAAGTCGGTGAGCAGCCCGCTGGGAAGTGACCTCACTCTTGAAGTGGTTTCGCTGCTGTTGATTGACGCTATCTCATCTCTACATCTTCTGGCCCCCTTCCAGTGCAGGGGCTCAGCCAGAACTTGCATAACAGCCTTTTACTGACAGACCCCAATGGGGGGATAGAATCCATTGAATTACTGCGGCAACAAGAGGTTGAGCTTTGTGAGACGAGAACACGCTATGGGTCCTGTAAGAGATGGGATTTGTCCTGTTGTTTATCAAAGGGGGGCATAGTCAGGTGAAGATCTTAAATCTGGGTTTCAAGTGAGAAATCTATAGTTTCACTTCCCAAAAGTGGTAGGGACCAGTATAAAACTGAAGACAAATTTCTATGAAAATAGAATTTTTCCTCTATCCAGCATATACAGACAAGTGACAAATGAAAGGAACCCCCTGAATAACTGAGGGGAAAATATAACAAATTACATATAATGCTACATACTGGCATGGTTTGGCATGGTTTGGGTCATGGTTTGAGGGAAGGAAAGGGTCATCTCAAAGTTGTTGTGAGTGATCACCTTTGCCCAAAGATGAACAAGTTCTCTTATGATGAGGGAGCTCTCTTCCAGGATGACAATGCTGGAAGAGACAATGCTATCTATAGGGACATGAGGGCTAACTGAATAGTTTGGTGAATGTGAGATGATGTGAGTCATGAGCCTACATGGTCACCAGATCACAGTCCAGTTGAACACTTATGGGAGATTTGAAACTGACATGTTAGACAGCATTATCCACCACTATCATCAAAACAACCATTAAGGAAATATCTTTAGGATAAATGGAGTAGGGTCCCAAAGACTTGTAGAATCTATGCCAAGGTGCATTGAAGCTGTTCTGGCGCATAATGGCCCAGCACAAAGACACTTTATGTTGTTTTTTTTTCCTTTATTTCATCACCCTTCTATGTCTATTATTTAAATCACATGTCATGTGTTCTCCTTCTCCCAGAAACCAAAACGTTTACATGGAGAACTTGTTTCCATACAGCCGAGGACATCACTTCATACTTTATAATTGAGAGACCAAGCAAAGATTCACCACTTATAAGTGCACTGCTGTCATCAATTTGTAGGCAACATAGCTGTGATTATCTGGTCAGCTGCAGCACAGCAAACATACCTGCAAATGTCACTTTGTTGTGTTCAGGTGGTGGTTTGTTCTTTACTCTTCAGTGCCACTGCTTTCACAAAAAAACTGTTTGCCCTCGGCTTGCACGCTACAGTGAAAAATGTGTTTGATTTGACTCCCATTCCCCTGCTGGGGCTCAGCCTGCCAGCAGCTGTCAACTGAATTGGCCACATCCCTTCGGTGGATTAGACTTTGTCCTTCTTCTTTTTAATGAAAAAACTGTGAAAAATGTTGACAGTATTAAGGTATGACTACATGTGATTTCAGTTGGATCTGGCGCATGTTTACTGCTGCAGTATTTCTGAGCCAAGGATGCTACATGCCGATGGTCAATAGTAGTGTCTGCAAAACAGGTGTTACCAGTTCACTGAAATAATAACTATGTGCAAATGGAGGATCAAATTACCTACTTGGTCCAAACTTCACATCAGCTAAGACAAATTGGGTGAAAATCAGATCTATTCCAACTACTGAATCATTGTTATTTCAGTTGGTTGCTACAGTATGATACAGTAAGTGGATTACCTGGACGGAAAAAACTCCAGGCTGCCGTCTGAATTCTTCTTGAATGCATTTTGACCTGGCATCCTTTTGAGGAAAACAGTCTGTCTGGTGTTTTTCACGAGTAGGTTCCCTGGAAACTATTCAGAAAGATACGAAAAATTGCTCTGAAATAACCAATCATAATTTGATTCATCTGCTGCCAGGAGCAGGAGGCGAGGAAGGTTACTGTGGGTGAGAAACAAAAAGGAAACACTAAGGAATGAAGCTGATATGTGAAATTGATATGGGAACAGAGGAAAGCCAGATGTTTGATATAATCCCTTTTGCTTGTTAGTTGCCCATTGCCTAATTGATGCCGCTAGCTTGCATACACATGTTGTTTGATGGCTCGGCCAGTGTAAACATGCCTTATTTGCATGACAAATTAGCCACAATAGCAGTTTTAAATTAGTGGTCGGCCAACCTTTCTGACAACTTCGTCTTGTTGTTTTATGACTTTGATGTTTTTTCGTCCACATTTAGATTCTCTTCTGTATTTATTATCATTACAGCACTCGTGTATAGTTCGGCATTTGGATTTATTTGTTTATTCCTCTTGGGCAAAGCTTATCCTCATAGTCATCCCCATTTGATCAACACAAGTCAAAACAGAAACAGGGCATTTTGCACCTGATTCTGATTTTCTCCAAACTGAACACATGCGTGGCAGGCGACCAAGGCCGGCGTTACGTAAAATCCTCTAAAAAAAACAAAACAAAATGACACAATATATTACAAAAAGGAATCTGTAACTCATTTATGACAGGCTCTCTCATCTGAGCTGCTGAATAACACACTTGCTGTGTGACAAAGACAGGCAGTGTTTTTCCCTCTGTTGCGGGAAATCGACGTTCTTCTCTAGACCACAAGTGAAGAGTTTGTCCCAACTTGTTTAATTGTTCCTGAACACACACATGTTGTTGTAGATTGCTTTGTCTGTGTCACAGTGGAGGTCATTTGATGTCAATGATGAATTACTCTGGCATTTATTTAAGACAAAGAAGAATTGTGTTCTTTCTTTGTATTTTATTGATTGGCTTAACCAAAGTAAAAATAGATTTATGAATAATTGCAAATAATGAATTCAGTTATTTGTCTGGTTTAGTTTCAGAAGGGACCCCTCGAAGATCGAAAGATTCACAAGAGTTTAATATGGGGCAGGTTTGATACAGTGGCTTTAAATACAGTCAGTGGCTTATACAGCATCCTGGGGATTTGAGCACGAGTAGGAGGTTTCTGTTATTAATAGGAGGCTAACAACAACCCTATTGCTTAATTTTCACTCATGTAAGATCTCAAAGACCTAATTTAAGAGTTTCTTCCTTCTTCTGTAAGCGGGGGCACTACTGTGCTGCCAGTGTTTCAGTTTAGCCAGTGACCATGCAAAATGGTGACTCCCTGCATTGCCCTGTCTGAACAGTTGTATTTTTAAGTTGTCAACATTATAACAATGCCAACATTCAGAACAGCCCTTATAAAATTGAAAATGGACTAAATAACTAAACTAACTAAAAATATTATTAGATATTCAGTCAGAAAGCCTCCCCATATAATTTAGAACTGTGACTGTGGCGCCGGTTGACTGTTATTTAACCACCATTGTTGATGTAAATAAAGTGGACAAAATAATAGAAACATCTGGCAGCATGATGCACCACAAACACAATCATCCAAAATGACAAAAACTTAACATTATAGGATTTATTGCAGGACTTTTGTATTGCAGTGTTCGGTGTACCAAAGAGTGTGTACCATATGTAACAGCATGGGCACCCCTCCACCCTCTCATTCACACTATCCCTCTCATTCAGTCTTTCTCCTGCTCACAGACTTTCAGACACTCATTCACATTCTCTTACTCAGTAAATGTCTCTCTCGCTCTCTTTCTACCCCACACACAGACACATACAGCGCACACAGACGCACCAGCCATCAGTTGTTATGCACGAGAGGCCTGTTGACTCAGTGGGAATCAAGCTCAAGCGTTGTTGTCCCCGATGTGTTGTGACACAGCACATTAGAACAATGATATGACCCCTCATAGACAACCACCTCTTATTTGTTCCTCTGCCAAAACCTTTTACGTGAACTATTTCCCCTATGATCTTAACAGAAAATGCATTTTTACGATAGGCTGGAACAGGGTCATATATCTTTTTCTCCTTGTAGTCCATCCAAAGAGTGCGAAGTTTACAAAAATAACCCTCATCACCTGCATGTGTTGAATCTTAAACCAAATGTTTTTACCGGTATTATGTCTTCAATCCACTGATGAAAAAACATCTGTTTACCCCTCCTCAGCTGTAGATGTTTAAGTAACTTCTTTACGGCATTGTGTTTATTATCTTGTGCCTCAGAAGTCATGCCTCTTAAATCTGAAATGATTCAATGGTTCAATATGAAACATTGTGATTTTTCCAGATATAACAATCAGTCAGTTTCTTTTCACACAAACATGCTTAACATGTTGTTGTTAAGAGCTGAATAACCCGATGCAGGAGAAAAACCTAGAAAAAGGAGCAGTATTGTGAAAAGCAATGGAACTCGGCTGCTCATTTACTTTTACTCCACCTTCCCAGCATATGCTTCCCCCGTCTTTTATTTTGGTAGAGATTTGTGTATTAAGGAGTTCTGGATGACTTGCTGTGTATTATTCCACCCCGGGAGCTTTGAAGGTGCAAGGACTGGCTGCACGTAAGGTCACCACAGGATCTCCCCTTAATAGTTGCAAGCTGTTGGCTGGATTTGGAGAGGCAGGGAGGAGAGGAGCCAAGGGTATATAGAGTATGCCTTTCTGAGGGTTGCCTGTGCAAGACCCTTTTTGTAGGTCCCCCCCCTCCCCTCCCCACTTCCCCCTCGTTTGGAAGGAATTCCTTTCCTGGATGCTGGAAGCAGTACGCAGAGGGCACCGATTATATAGTTATACGGCTTGGCCTCTCTAAAACAACGTGCCTGTAGGTTTTTCTGTCTGCGTTGGTGGTGGGGTCTTGGCTAAGTGCTGGGCTCCCTCAGTCCTGTTTACAACTCTCAGTCTGGCACAAGTATGCTCAATACGTGACTTGCTATGTGTCACGACTGATGTTTGTGTCTAAGCTGATGGTCCGTGATAGTCACCATAGCCACAGCTGACCACTTAACCTCTCTGTTTCAGTTAGTAATTTATGAGACCAAACCCTTTCAAAATAAGATTCTTCTAATTCAACTTCTTCTCTGGACTTTTAACCTCTACTTATTCCTATCTGATTCGCACAAATACATTTTAACAGATGACTTTTGGAGCATTTACAGATAGATCAACCTGGTCTCATTGCATCATAACTCTACACTTTAAAAATGTCATGGATTTCATGCCCCAAAGTCCAGATTGATGATGTTGATCCTTTCTCCAAACTTCTGTTGAGAGCACATATATAGCCATGTGACTTTCATCAGCAGGATCAGTCATACTTTGCTAAGGTGTAGGGCAACAAAACATCTTGGTTAGGTTGAGGAAACGAGGACGTTACAGCCGCCAACTTGCAGACATGAGATAAAACAAGTCAATGTAGATTTTTGTTTTTACAGAGGACATGAACTCCTGGGTGAAAGTGTGGTGTTTAAACCACAAGTCGTTGAGTTACCAGGATGTGTTGTATTTGGATGCTTCGGTTTTCCCCAGAACTTAATGAGAAGGATTGGTGTATCACCTGGATGCAATGCTGCATGCAGTGCTTGCAATGTCATGGGGTATAATAGTGGGGTGTAATATTTTTCCCTCATTCTCTGTCTAAAATGTTCTACACCTGCAAGCAAGGTGACTTAATATCCACGTTGCCAAGGCGTTGCAGGGACATTAAAGGGCAGGAAGGGTCTAAGGCACACATACAAGCTATTGAACATACAGTAGGGGGAATTCTTCCTCATGGTATCAAGAGTTGCCTTTTAACCTTACACTCTCTTTTTTTGTCAAGCTACTGCTACTACTGCTGTGGAGGGAGGAGCAGGGTTTCTCTACACAGCTGAGTAAAGGGAGTCACGCAGGGGGTGGGGGGGAACACACTCCTACAGTTTTAAGGAGTTTGGACTGTTTGCTGATGCCAAGTACTGGGTACTTATTTTGTTAAACTTACTTAACTGTACGCTCTCCATTAAAACTCTTTTTACTGTCGTTCTGCTTCACTCCTTTAGACAGTAATTTAAGTTTTAGATATAGACTTTTTTTTTTTTAATCATACGTGGCTCAAAGGTTCAAGTGATTCAAATTTTTAAACCTTGAGACTGTAGGTTCATGTGTTGGTCGATTAGAAGGACATGCATTAAAGCAAACTGCACTGCATCCCCCAGGATGGTTGTTGATATATTTTGAAGACGGACAGAATTGTTGCTAGTTATATAACTCACTCCAATAGCAACTGTGACTTTCTAAGTGTATAATGCATCCCCACACCAGCCAGTTCCCCTTTCCCCAGACCTGTGCCCCTTGCACACCTTCTTCCCTGTAAGCGCAGGCCTACATGCACACACTGCTCACAAAGAAATGAGAGGAACTCTGTGTTATTTTGACCTGTTCCTGAGATCGAAAGGATGGGGCTCTGACAAGGTCCGCGTTCTTCAGAAGGGCTTTCATGTTGCTGTTAGTGGGTGTCCTCCCCCAGCCCTCCTCCAGCCCTTGGATGTGGGGCAGCACGAGGGCCCCCAGGCCCACAAGGCCAGCCAGTCCCATTTCCCAGCCACCCTGCGAGAACCTCAAGTCAGGGCCAGATGTGGCAGCTGGGCCAGCCACCCTTGAGGTCAAGGTCAAAGGAAACCATGTCAAATTTGCCACCCACCATCATTTTCTAGATAGAGAGATAAACAGGAGTAGCCTTCGAAGGGGAAGTGAGGTGTAGAATGGGAGTGGTAAGGATAGGATGTGTGCTGCAAGTGAGAGGAATAATAAAGCACGGTAATGTAAGGAAGAGACTCTAAAGGAGAGAAGATGAAAGTGTGAAACTGAGATAGTGAGAGAGATAGTGTAATTAAACTGAGAAAGTGTCAGGTGGGAGCCAGGAGCCCCATGTTCTTGGCTTCAGTAATGCCACAGAGGAAACACTGCTCATGCAGTTGACAGCTGTTTCTGAAGTGTGTCTGGCTCTGGGCTTGTAAAGTCGTCACATGCAGACCTTATTTTCTCAGAGGAGTCTGGGCACTACCCACCTGGCCCTCACATTAGGAACACCCCCCGACACAAACAACTTTCTTTATACTTTATTTCAAAGGGAAGCCTGCGTCACTGCTCCTCAGTGACTAGCATGCTCCCCCATGTCATTCCACAGACCTACTGTCTACAAATCACTGAGTCTCGCAAACTGTTACTGGTGTTTCCTGTGTTTTACCACCAACTATAACATTTTACACTATAGCTTTACACTGTAACTATAATGTGAGACTAATGTCTTCATCATCACTTTAAACTTAAGGAAAATGGTAAGATGTTGAGTAGATAAATATATCCTCTTTAACTGGTTCTCTTTACTTTTCTAACTGTTGGAAGAATTTCTGAGCTGACAAACTTGTTGAATTGTGGTCAGAAAAACAACAACCGTCAGGCACGTGGGAAAGTTAATCTAGGTTTAAAGGGATCTGCTCCTTTTAAGAAATTTGTGTAAAGATGAGAAAAGTCAGCCTCAGTGGTAAACAACCTGACCTCACAATGAGGTTTCCATTAAAATCTATCATAACAAGATGAATTTGGATTACATGTTTAGTCAGTTTTGGACTTTGAAGCCGACTCATGGAATCTTCAAAGCCCAGAACTTTGACGCCGATGCTGCGCAGTATAATGGACACTATTGTTATGAATGCGTATTTTAGTGGATGAGAAAATTCAAATTTCTTCCTCATTCTTTGCTAATGCATTCGGTAATTACCTGGCTAACCCTCCCAGACAGTAGTAGCTCACAGTGCAATTTGTTTGATGGTATTACAGTAGTAGTCTGAGTGATTATACAGCAGCTACTCCATATTCAGATAATAGCGCCGTGACTCTCCCCTGGAAACGACTCCTCTCATAGCAGCCAGACAGCTTTCACTAATAGCATTGAACTACTAGCTGCCTTTGGCATCTGTATCTGTGTTGTATCTGTGTTGCTCACGGTGGCCTGTATTGTTGTTACATTTACATTGTGTACGGAGATCCATTGTGCAAAAGGCAACAGCACTCAGCCCTAACAAGAAAAGGCGACACCGGCCGCAGGCCCCCACAGATTGTTCTGATAAGCCACCAGGACACAAAAGCAGACATGCCCTTGGTCTGCTGCCTGCTTTCAATGACTAGGACCACATGTGTTCCTTGTTTGGCCTGGAGAAGGGGGACACATTTTGTGTTCTCAAACAGCTGAAGCAGGCCCCCTGAGAAGTGAGCAGACAAGGCAGAAGCAGCTGGTGCTGGTGACGCATTGCCAACGTTACCAAGTGACGTCAAACGCCGGGGGCAATGGCCACTGATCTTCCGGTTCTATTTTCACCTTCACTTTGACATCAGAGATACTAGGACATCAATTTATCTGACGTTAGGAGATTAAGATATATGACGGGGCCTATATGAACGGCGGATGCACCAACCATTCCTCCCAGGCTTGAAGTACACTGGTAGTTCTTGTCGTGTGGAATAATATCATGAGTTTGTTTTCTGACTGCAAGTTCTCATTGACTTGCAGGTGCCCGTTGTGTTCTTGTAACTGCACACCTCTTAATGAACTGTTGAAATAACACCGTGAACAGTTTAGCTCTGAGTCTAGGTACACTTTGTACCCATTACAAAGCGGTCTAATGAGAACCACACCAATTTCAAACCTGTTTGATATTTGCAAGAATCTGGTCTACATCAACTATGAGAAGAAGGAAGTGAATGAGCGAGTATGTGTATGTGTGTGGGAAGGTTAGATCTGATAAAGAGAGAGATGGGGGGAAAGCTAGGTGAAATGTCCGTCCACAGGTCATATGATATAGTTAAAGATATAGTGACATCATGAGAAAATGTCGTTAAAAACCAATTGATACTTTTATAAACATTTTGACCGTATGGCAGTTTCCTCCATTAAGACATCTGATGGAACTACACTGTTATACTGTTTTTTACATAGAAATTTGCACAGGTTTTTTAAAATAAGAATTGTTGATTGATTCCTTTTCCATTGCCAGTAGTCGTTCACCTTTATGTTTGTGTTGTTGTTGTGTTTTTTGGGGATGGGGGGAATGTTCTCCATAGCAAATCAACAGAATCAGTCATTTCAGAATTGCCCCAAGATGACATGTTTTTATGTATGAGAGCAGAAGAAGTTGTTACTATAGACTTAATCACCTACACAGTCACTTAATAGTGTTGGCTGAAGTAGTAATTTGAACCCAATTCATGATCCTCCCTTAAACCCTAACTAAGTTGTTTTTGTGACTTAACATAGCCAAATCTTGAACATAGCATTTAGTGGAAAATTGTAAATTTAGTAAACTACTTTGTTGTATTATTAAAGGTGCTGTCAGATCTGGAAATTCTGTCTTTCTTCAGGCATTTACCAACAATTATTATAATTTTTTTTAAATCTTTCCCTGGAATTCAGCCTGACATGTCTGATGTCTTTTGAAACTTGACTTGAAATTGTTATCATTGCTTTTGGTCTGATTCAATGAGCCGTTTCTGAATGTACCTTTTTTCTCTCCCACCCAGGTGATTCCCTTCCCCATGTCCTGTGACATACGGGATGAGTGCTCCTGTCGGGATCCCAACGCTATAGAGAACAGAAAGGACGAACATGTCCATTCCCTGGGGTGACCAACCTGAGCGGGGACCTCTGTTAAACGTCCCGGGACCCTTGCTCCAATACAACACAGCCAGAGTGGCCGAGGCAGTACCCTCCTTCATCCTCCTCTCGGCCTCCAATTTCCTGCACATGCTGCTTAACAGGCATACCTCTTCATCCATACTGCAACCCCGAACCAGCTGAAAATGCCTCCGCCTCCACATCACAGAAAGTTATAGAATAGAGGCTGGGACTCATGAGACTCCACAGAAAACTTCATTTCTCAGCTAAAAGGAAAGTAACCCTACAATATCATCATTTAAAAAAAAACAAAAAAAAAACAAACATATATAGCAAGGAGAAAAAAAAAATAAAGAACAAGAAACAGACTTTTTTTTTTTGAAAGAACGAGAAAACAAACAAATGGAAAAAAAACCTAAACAAAAAACATAACCAAGCCTAGGTAGCATGCCTTTTGTTCAGTTTCGTGCTGGCTTTAGTGTCTATTTTAGTGACCTTGCTCTACAAATCACATGATTGAACCAAAGGTAAATCAAAATGTGCAAGAGAGGGGGATTGTGTCGATGTGGGCTCTGTGTTTCGCGAATATGAAGGAAACTAAGACAAATGTTAAAAATAATCCTCGGACACTTTGAAGGCATGTTAAACACCTTTTTTTTTGGGATGGGCTAGAAGTTTGTGCTTATATCATTCCTGGTTCCTAAACGATCAGACATTCTGTATCTCTACGTCCTTTTTCAGTAAAAGTGTGTTTCTTCATAGGCACATCAGAGGCTGTAGAGGTTATTCCTAGTTTGGTGGGGAATGAGACAGCCATATCGTTAAGTTTTCAAGCCACCGATTCAACACAAAAAAGCCAAAATAAAATCCACAAACACACACACACACACACACACACACACACACACACACACACACACAAAAAATGTCGACCGATGGTTGACTAACCACAGACGCAACTTCCTCAGACATTTTTATACTTAGAGCTAAATCCACGAGGCATAATTAAAACATGTTTAGCATGGCTTCTGCTACTGTGTTTGCTGCTACTTGCCATCTTCACATCATGATATCTAATAGGGCTCGACAGCTTCTGTCTGCCTTGCTGCTTACAGTACCTCTAAATAGCATCCATTCACACTTGCATGTTAGTTCATAATACCTTCAGAGAATACATGTTGACAATACCACGTATGAAATGCACTAAGAACTTAAAAAAAAACAAGAGAAAAAAAGAAAAACAGAACCTCAACCTAACCGTCAACCTAACCGCCCAAGAAAAAAAAAAAAATTACATACATCGACCACGACTTAAAGAATGTCATCGATAACACCTCACTTTGGGTTTTTGGGGGCGATTTTTAGTCTCAGCTTGAACGCTTGATAAGAACTTTGTTACCTCAAGCAAAAAATATAAACGTTTAAACTGAAAGTAAAAAAGATCCCAGCCCTGTTCAGAATGTAGTCAGTTGCTTTGTCGGGTGTCTGTCCGCACAGTTTTCGCATAGCACAGTCACATAAGAGTACAAAAATAAAAGGGCTGGATATAGGCCACGGCTCTTTAAGCAAGGATGAGTTTAGATGGAAAGGTGACCACATCTGACACACAAACAAAGGCGTACACAAATATCTCTCACCCCTCCGAGTAGTATTAGACTCTAAGCGTTGTGCATGAAAATGACATTTGGATGTATATGTCAACACAGCATTTGCAGTCGCAATATGATCAAAGATCCCTAAGATTCTCTGCTGGGCTCTGGTGTTTAAGTACGTTTGTCTCTGCAATAAAAAAAAAGTGCACATGGTTGTTCGGATCAGCACTTTTCAGTATTGTGAACCTGGGTGTCCGTCCCCACCAATTAACTTTTTTAGATGATATGGCTGCTACAATAGCTTTGTATTTTGTTACTGTTCATTCCAGACACACACACACACACACGCACACAACACACATACACAACACACACACACTCTAGTTGGTTTCTCCTGCACATTTGATAATGAAGGCTGCTTGGAAATATTGGTCCAAATTTTTTGCTGCTCTTATTTGGCTGCAACCATAGTCATGGTTACAATCAGCATGATTATGCCTTTTTTCATTTCACTTGGGCCAATGGCACAGTCCCTCTGACTCATATCAGGCTGCTATAGCATTCCAGATCATTCTCATGAATCGCCACACAAGCGGCGACGTCAGACCAATTTTATGTCATTTAAAAAAAAAAAAGATGTAAGTGAAGAACCGAGACAATACAATACCACGACATGCAGAGAAAGTGAGAAGGTATTATTTTCCACCAAATACAAAGAAAAAAAAAAATCTAAAAATATTCTGTAAATATCACTATATGTTCTCGATGGACAGGAGGGTTGAAAAATGTTTTTATTTTTTTTTTGGTTCTCATGTATTTTCATTTTTACAAAATGTCATATTTAATCAGTGTTTGTATTATTGACCTCAGTTACTGCACTTTTTAGTTTCCATGTTAGAAGAAAAAAAGTATATCTTTCAAAAAAATGTTTAGAAGCTGCTATTGTCAGAATGGTGATCTGAGACAAACTGTATGATATTTTTCGGTCGTTTGACTCCCTGTGTTGCTATTAGCTTTCCTGTTAATCCTTTTTTATTTGTATCCGGCCGTAGATACTCCTCTCCAACCTAAAAAAAGACTTCTGCATTCATAGTCACCAACGATGTAGGGAGGTATTGTCACCACGAACCACATGTCTATCCATCCATCGTCCGTACAGACCCTAAAAACCCCTGAAATAGGGTACACATCAAAACATTGTGTTTCGAAAATATAGTTACATATTTAAGGTGTGTGTTGAACATCATCTTAGGTTAAAGATGTACATTTTGGCATTGAAACCAAGAGATGTTTAAGGGGAAGGAGAGGCTTAAATGAAGGAATTCCCATTTACAGAGGGACTCTTGAGAGACTTTTATGAAATATGAACCTTTGTAAGGATGTTGTAAACGCTACATCATCCGCAAAGATCACATTTAACACTTTATATGAAAAATATATAGCCCTGGTTTAAAAAAGAAAAGACTTGTATTATGTTGATATTATCAAATTATATGTAATATTAGTACTCCGGATACTGCTGCTTTACATAGAACTGTTACCAGTGGGGAGAGACTGACCTGCAATCACTACACTATGCCGACGACACACAGTATTGTGGTTCATCGTCCGCCATCGAGCTCACTGGAAAAGCCATGTCTAGCTGTTTGAATGGACGAATCCGAATTTCTGTCTTCGGATCCTTCCTTTCATTCTTGTTGACATAACCTGTCGTTGCGTCCACATACTCTGACTAATTAGATCAGCGTGTTTTGTACGGAAAGGGATTAGGGCAACTGTAAAAAAAAAATGTCTGACATTCTTTTTTTTTATCATTCTGATTTTCTTCTCAAAAAGTCAGAGTTCTAAGAAAAAAGGTCAGAAGTCAATTTTTCTTTTTCTTTTTTCTTTACAATGGCCCTAATTCTCTTCAGTAGTTTTAGTATCCAGACATTGGCTGATGATACATGAAAATTGTTGTGACTGCACATCAACTTGAAACATTTTGATATTGGAGAAAGTACCCATAAGCCATAGCTTACAAAATATATTCACGGAAGGAAGTATAAGATTACGCATTGGATGAGGACACCACCTCTCTACTGTAGTCATCACAGGATCCCTTGCTGTACCTCATGCCTGTAATGTTTGCTGCTTCTATATTTTTTGGTATTTTAGTGACATTTTTGCGTCTCATAACAATGATGTAAATAGTAGAACTATTTATTGAGAGTGTTATACTTTTTTAAGTTATATTTAAATGTCCATGTAAGTTATTTTTTACATTGTTCTTATAAACAAAAAAAACAAAAAAAGCATTATTGGTTGTGAGTCAAAACTGTCATTATTGTCCCCTGTCGTCGTGCTCTGTTTTGACCGGTTGCGGTCGAGCGCCGGTCGGACGTACAGGCTCGCAACCACACAAGAACTTGTCTCATTGGTCATTAAGTGTAGATGGACACTGCTTGCATCCAATGAGGATTCACCACATGTTCAAAATGTTACTGAGTGCAGTGTACCTTTTCTTTTCCTTTTAAAAAAAACAGAATGTAATTTTTTTTCTTTATTTGCTTATTTTCATTTTTTATTTTTAAATGCACACATTAACCATACGTACAAGGAGTTGTGAAAAGAGAACCAAGTATATAAACGGTCAAGTACATGCATCCATAATATAGCAAATAATGTTTTTTTTTTGAGAGGCCAGTGTAAGGCACACGGAATATATGTACACAGCCAGCTGAGGGCTAGTGGCAAAGAGAGGGATCAAAAAATGAAGGAAAAGGAGGACTGGGGGGTCAGAAGGCAGCCGATGGTGCCCCAGATAGAGTGCTCTTGGATGGGGTGGGTGGGGGGCAGTGAGGGGGAGTAGAAGGTGGATAGGGAAGAGAGGTAGGGATGGGTGGGCTGCTTTTCCTGGCCTGTCTCGGTATTTGTCCAGGTGTGAAAATGTGTACTCACAGAGGCTGCCCCCGGGCCAGGGGGTGGCCAACACCGACTGGCAACAAGCCGAGGCCAGTGAGTCAGAGTTTCTCCCGGGGGTGGCAGCCATCCCCTCTCTAGGACTCCCCCACCCACTCCCCTCAACCCCCTCCCACCTCCTCGACACACTGCCTCATCTGTCACTGTCAGGTATGCCTGCGCAGGGCTGCCAGGGTCAGTCTGGCCCTGTAGAAAACGAGAGAGGATGTTTGCCCAGCTTTACGGAGCCTTTTGAAGTTAGGCTTAAAAATGAACACTGCTCTCCTCACCTGGAGCCCGCGCTTATCACATAATATGATTTGTACAGCGGTCGTTTTTTTTTTTGACAGGCTTTGATACCTCTCCACATCTTCCAACCGACAGTCGCTCCTTTGTTTCTAATTTAACACCTGGTTGGTTGTATTGCTCATCTAAAAATGGCAGAAACTTTGTAGTGTCGAGCTCATTACAAAGCGACAGGGAATGCAAGAAAAGAGTGTCTGAAGCCCTAATGTTTTGTTTTTTTTTGCTCGTATCATTGTGGAAGAAAAATACTGACGTGCCATCTTGTTGTAAGACATTTTTTTCTTTTTTGTATTGTAACACATGAAGTACCTCTCACAGGCCTCTGGTTATAGACTGGTCCACTTATGTCTGTTTCCTAATCCCTCGACGAATAAAAAAAAAAAAAGGTGAATCGTCCTTTTTTTTCTAAGTGGGAAGAACAAAAAAAAAGTGTATTTACATATTATATGGATATCTAGTGGTATTACTGCGATGTTTCGTACCCGATTGCTCAACAAATATATTTTAAGATGTAAATAATAATATTATATGATGATTGTATTTGCAAAACCATGTACTAACTGTTTGGGAGTAGCTCTTGGATTGATTTTTATCATAACTATTATACAAAGAAGATGAACCGTGAATATGTTGTGCATTGTGTCAAAGTATCACCTGCAAGACAGAAGAGAAAAAAAAAAAAACGGAGAAAAAAAAAAAAGACCTGTGATGCTTTACCACACCACTCGTTGTCAGCATTTATTTGTTCATAATGGCTTAGTACAAGCACTGTTGTCAGTCGTCTAAACCATGAATTTATCCATTGAGTCATGAATTATTTATTTGTTGTCGAGATGAATAAAATCATAATCATTTTCTGGGTCTTTTAGGAGTCTGTTGAGAGCGATCCTCACAATCAAACTTGACTGATCTTGAAGAAAGTTCATCTCTGAGCTTGACTGGCACCAACAAACAGTTTTTATTTTCTTCTCCCCCTCCTCACTCCATACTGTATATCGTTGAGTCTTATCCCAACGCCTTTTGTGTGTTTGCTGAGAACTTCACCAACACTGTAAAGGTCAGCCATCAGATTCAGTAGTCCCTCCCTCCCCTCTGATGGCCTTCTCTCTCTCTTTTTGGTTTTTCTTACACAGTATGCACTTTTTCAGGCACATATACAACAGATTGGACTTTTTATGTTTCAGTTGATGTTTCTCTCTGTTTTTCACAGTTGCAATTATATATATTTTTGGTGCTCTGGTACATGGCAAAAAAACATGTCTGATGTGTACTATATTTTCATAAGGAAGTCATAAAGATGAGTATCATGTTCATTTTGCTGTCATTTATTGTGTAGAAATAAAACACTGGTTAAAGTGAACAGAAGCTGGAGGAGTGTCGTCTTTGAAAGGTCTTGTTTTTTTTCTGAAAACATCACGTTAAAAGCGTAGTTCAGGGTCGCTTTTTTCAAGAAATCATGAGAGTGAACCTTTTCAAAAAAAAAAAGGCTGAGGTGGTAATAAAAGAGGAAACTCATTCTTAAGGCTTCATTGATACATTGGCATCAAAATGCGAGCGCTGTTCCTGGCACACCGGTGACGTTAATGGCCTAATTTGTGAGAATGAACATCAAGCTACTGATTTTTAAAGTGCAGTTAATGTTGCATGACTGGAAAGAAACTGGATCTGAGCTTAAAGGAATAGTTTGTTGAGGGAGATGGAAAAAGAAAATGCTTCCCAGCAGCTCACATGCAGAGAGGCATAGCCACCTTCAGTTAATGATATAAATTAGAGTAATTCATAGGGGATAGCTGTCTGTTAGCTCAGTGACTGATTTCCACCCCTTTTCCAGCTCAATGTAAATATTTTTCAGCTGAATCGTGTGCTTAATTGGGCCGAAAAACCTGGGAAATAAACGCTTTGCGCTGCGATCCACAATTGCAAAAGTTGAAATCTGATTACGGTTAATTTCGTCTCATTTCACAATTTTATCATCGTGCAAACTAATTCTGATCCAAATATTGGGATATTGTGCAACTTGGATTTAGTGGTTTTGTATCCCTGGGGGCTTTTTTCTCCACTGAGGTCTGTGTCAGCTCAGGCAGGACACGAGTCAGCTGATTAAAAGCACGTCAGATTAAGTCTGACCTTTTAACAAGTCAGATCATTGACGTCAACACCATGTTCCCCTCTATGCTGCTTCATTATTGATTATTAACAATGTTAAACTCAAACTATTAACACTTAACATGTATGACCTGTGCCAGACATGCATATTAGAATTAAAGGTATAGTTACAATTTTACACATTCAAGTGTACTTAACAGGTATTGGGGGGGGCCACTACTGCATATGTGAAAAAAAGTAGTATTAAGCCTTTTACGACACCAGAGGAAGCTGCATGTCAGCTGATAAATTACCTCCAGTGATGTCACTCAGTGGCTGAGTTGCATTGTTGATTTCTTTTCGTTGGATTATTGAACTGTCTACCGGATCCATCCGACTAAAATGGCAGAGTAGAGTGCATACCTCTTCTTATGTCCAACAGTCCCCCTTTGTACTCTCTCTTAGATATAGACATCAAAATACACCTGATTTTTTCATCAAGATCTTTGCATTATTTTTGGGAAATTAACAAAAAAATTTGAAAAATGTTAAATGTTAAAGAAAGTGAGAAAAAAAATAATTCCTGGATCCATCACTCCATCCGCACCAAAAGATAATGGGTCTGTTTCTGGGCCGAGACTCCATCCAAATTTTTTTGTGGAAATAATTTCAGAGGGTTTTTGTGTAATCCTGCTGACAAGCCAACCAACCAACCAACCAAGCAAGAAACCAGCAGACGAGCACATGAAACATAAACCTCCTTGGTGGATGTAAAAAAAAAAAAATGTCAGAACCATTTTGGTGCTTGATGAAAAATCAAGTGAAACCCAAAATCAGTGGCTTCTTGGAGGAGATTTTTTATTTATTTTTATTACTTTTTCAGCCTTTATATGGCTTTATTGACAGGACTGTTTAAGATATGACAGGAAACAGAATGAGAGAGTGACACGCAGCAAAGGACACCAGGCCGGGATTCAAACCCAGGGTCACTGCAGGACTGCATGGACAAATCCTCTGTACATGGGACGCCTGCTCTACCAACAGAGCTAAACAGTGCCCAATGGAGAGCATTTTAATGGCAATCCCACCGATCAATGTTGATTTTTGTCCAAATGGTTGAACAAGTCACCAAGAGACCAACACAGCCACCCCTAGAGCCGTTAGCATGGCTAACATTGGAATGGAATAACACTCAAGTTGTAGTTCTAACAATCTAACAAGATAGACACACTAAAAACCAGGAAGACAAAATACAAAAAAATCTTAGAGTATAACATATAAGAGGATTTAACAACATTCAGTTACTTAAAAAAAAACCCAAAATAATTATTATCCGCTGACAGTTAACATTGTATAGTAACACTTCAGTTATCAAAAGACATTTGTTTTGATGTTTTTTCAACTTTTACCATGTATCAAAAGTTAACAGTATGTGCAGCAGTTTATTGATTTCGAAGTCATGAACACAATTGGTTCTGGATGTGGGTGTTCCAACATGTGTTAACACTTTCAAGTTGTGGCAACAACATCCCATTCTTCGGTTTCTTCTGATATGACGCAAACACACCACAGGACGAGCAGTCAAGATTAAACAAGGAAGTGTGGGAGTATCGGGTATCAGACGGGCTATTAACTCACACACTGTGACAATTATTCAGGCAGTGTGAGTGTCGATGTGCTGAAGAGTTGCTCTTCGGTGCAGACCGAGGTTCCAATATGTCGAAACACTGTTACATGATTTAACTACCAGAAACCAGACCTCATAATGACATTTCCTTTATTTACACAACACTTGTGCAACACGATATCGCTCTAACCATGTAAGTACAGTTCACGAAAAACGTTTGCTTTCATGTAGGAAAATGAAATCAAGTCTTCTCATCAACATTTCTAACAAGTAAATAGCAGTAGGTCCAAATCAAATGTACAAAATATTTACTAACAAAAGGATTTCATGTGCCTTGGTCTATATAATAAGACAAAGGCATAAAGGGAAATATAATATCTGGGCATGAATTGCAAATGAAAGACTCAGTGAAATGCAATATCTCAACAATACTTGTTCTTGTACTTATTGAGGTTGTTCCTTTTCTTTCTACCATCCTCCCTCGGCCTCTCTGAATTGCTGAAAGGCAGCTGAGATATCTTTTTGTGTCGCAGGGCAGCCCTGAGAAGGCACATCATTAAAAAGACATGAAGATAAATACAGATTTTAAGATAAGGTACTTTTTTTTTTACAATATAAATACAATAGAAAAGAATGAAATAAAATAGAGATAAAGAGCATCCAGTAGGTGGAAAAATGGGGACTGAGTGTGAGGACTGAGTGTGGGGACTCGACACCACCCATGACCCCCTTGCATACAATCTTGCGGGTTGTGTCGGACCACAAGGCTCCTCAGGTGGATTCTGAATTCCTCACAAAAAAAACATTAAATTGTAATCATACGAAATAAAAACACTTTGCAATGAGGGCCGTCATGTGCAGAAGCTATTTAAAATACACTATTGTCACTTAACATTCTTTCACTCACCATTGTGAAACACGCCTGGTGAAAGTTATGTAAGAAGCTCCCAGCATTCTCAAAGGAGGTGAGATTGCACAGCTCAAATTATACTGTTGAGAAAAAGAATCCCACAAAATGTTTTCCATTCAAATGAAGTGACGATGATTAAATGTTTCGTTTCTTATGTGAAGGACAAAACTACTCAGATGAAACCTTTATGTTCTTTTGACAGACGATCATCTGTTTGTATGTCATAGTTGATCATGTAATAATACAGTTACAAGAACTTACATAAATAACTGTACTAGTTTGACCGCATCTATCTATCTATCTATCTATCTATCTATCTATCTATCTATTATAGCTAACTGATGTGCATTTGAATTCAAGGGTTTTACTACAGATTTTCAAATGTACCACTTTTCAACAAATTGTGCAGAGTAAGAGACGCCATGCTGAACCATCTTGGTGTTAAGCGGAAGGTTGGTATTTGCCGGTAACAGACACAATTAGACTAGATTTCACTATCAGGTTAATGGTTATCTGTATCCAAATGCTAATGTTAGGTAATGTTAGCAAGTTCGACCACATTACAAAAGGTAATTTAGGTGACCATTTATATAACAAATAATGGTAATAACTGATATCAACATTTGTTACTAACAAATGTTTTATATTTCATATTCTGTTTAAGATTATTGTAGTTTTGTAGTTTACTTTTAAATTATTTTGTCTTCTCTGTCAACTAAACCAAACAGCTTGCATGGAAATGGTTGTTTCACAGTTCTCATTTTGAAAAAAAACCTACCTCATGTCAACCTTTTGATCAATATCTCAATGGTGAATTAAAAACCTTTGCTATATGGGTGGGAAAATAGCCATTAATATTCAGAACAACTGTAAAGCTTCACAGGAAATAATTCGTGATGTTGAAATAGGTTCAGCTCATGTGTTTTTTAAAATTTTTCTTTTGGCCTCTATTGACAGGATTGAGTTATGACAGGAAACAGGGTGAGTGAAACGCAGCAAAGGCCAGGAATCGAACCTGGGCTGCTGCAGCGAGGACAAAACCTCTGTACACAGGATGCCAGCGCTACCAACTGAGCTAAACATCAGCCAATCAGCTTTATTTTTAACGGTTCTACTGTTGCGATGAAAGAAAACTTTTTGATTTTATATACATTTTTAATATTTCACATTCTTCAGAAAAAGACAATCAAAGCCACATAATAATACATATGTCTTCTTTTTTTTTTTTTTTACAATTTAAAATTTACAATATAATAATTTATTATTACAATTCATATAACATGAGATGAAAGTATTAAAAAAAGGCATTGTTTATCGTCATTAAAACAATATCCATGGCTTTAAAGATATGACATTGGACTCGAAGTTATGAGGTTTAAAAAAAAGGACCATGGGGATCCCTAAAAACCATTGATTCTTCACATTTCTGTGGACGGTACCACATGTTTACAGTCGGCTCGACACTTATTATTCGGGGCACCAGAAACTGTTCCTCAAAATTATCCTGCCACATTCTCCAAAAGCGCACATAAATATGAGCACACTTCTGTCCTGGGGGGTGGGGGGGAGAACTTTTGAAAGATGCTCTCGGTATGTTCCGTTCTAGCTCTGATTTTTGGTCACTTGTTTGACCATCTTGTTACCATATAGTGAGTTTTGTCACGTCTAACACTGCGCCTCGTATTCGACTGTTCCAGCAGATCTCTTTTTAATTTTAATACAGAGCTTGTCAACTGATGACATCTAATGACAAAAGTCACGTTCTGCAGGAAAGTTGTACTTTATTACATTAAAAGCATATGAAGTGGTCTTGCCAGAATCATTACATGTAGCTAGATGATGATTTCTTAATTTCCATCAGTATCAGCATGTTCTGTAAAGTCACCTACCAAAACCCAACAAATTAAGTATTTACTTTAGACTTCAGTGTGGTAAAAGCATTGGATTTTTTTCTTTTCCTTTTTTTTTCTTGCATAATCTACTATGTGAGGGTCTGAGACCTTGTCCTTGAAATTAGTTAATTTTCCCCAATTATATTTATTTTGTGGCATTAAAAAAGAGGGATGATGACAGAATTGATTTCAGCAGTGGAATCAGTGCTGAATCTTAAGTCCATGAATGACACTCTTTGCATAACTTCAGCAGGCCTGTTCGTCAATCCTGTTACCACACTAAGCCTTTTTGCGATTCCGACTGCATTTATCAAATTGTAATACAAGACTAACTACGTGGTTCTTCTCGCTTACTGATTTTTAATTCATGAGGCAAAAGCTTTAATTCTCTAAGCAATGTGAATTAGAAAAAATAACCAAACAAACAAACAATAAAAATGATTTTCAGATGGCTTTAACACATTTCAATATCTCCTTTCAAATGAAGGTAGTAAAGGCAAATAAGTTATGCGATTATTTTTTCCATTTTTTTTCCTCTCATATTAAGTGTTCCAGGTAAGCTTCGAAGCACCGAAAAGGAGCTACAATATTACATTCAAAAGTATTTAAGCCAGCCGTTTTTTTTCTTCGTCTTGGCTGAATGATAATTTACATGTTCACTCTGCAAGTTTTTTGTTTGATATGTGCAATCACTGGCATTTTGCAGTTGAGAAAAATGTTCGCTCCAAGTTTGTTTTTTTCCTCTTTTCTTCGTCGTCTTCTCTCTTATATTAAAAGTAGGCCACACAAAAATATGTTTTTTTCGGTAGCTTTCGAACACGACGTCCAGTGAATTCTGAGGTTTTTTTTAGGCTCTCTTGTTTTGTTTTGTTTTTTTTCGAAAAAAAGCCACTGATCACTTGAGAGACGCTTGCTTGAGAGGGTGACCGACCGGGTACATCAATCGCTGATGTCATTTTTGCAGGACGAGAAAAAAAAAGAGAGAGCAACACTCATCTCGTCTCATCGGAGTTTGGTGTTGCTGTATGTGTTGCGCTGTACAGAAATGAGCTTTTCCATGCAGGTGGTGCGGCTTTCGTGTAAAGAGCCGTGCCGTGTGTTAGTGGTGGGCCGACCCTCTTCGCTCCGGCAGTAGACGTACGCCATGGTGTCGGTGCGACTCTGGATGTGGGTGCTTCGCAGGAGGGACCGGCAGTAGTGGCTAATTTTCTCCACCCTGTGCAGTATCAGATTGGCTTTTCTAGTGGAGGAGAAGATGAGAATAAAGTTCATCAGTTGAATTCAGTTAAATCAAACCAATCATCAGTACATTTTATCTCAATTTCAAGTAAGGG
Source organism: Sparus aurata (assembly GCF_900880675.1). Classification (NCBI taxonomy): domain Eukaryota; kingdom Metazoa; phylum Chordata; class Actinopteri; order Spariformes; family Sparidae; genus Sparus; species Sparus aurata. Next base: position 17,721,973 of record NC_044198.1, read on the forward strand.
TTAAGGTTAGAACCCATTCAGATGCAGGAACAGATTAAAGGATAAATTCACCCCCAAATAAAGTGATTTGGTAATTATCTACTTGTTTTAAAATGTAGGGAAAAAAAGAACCGAAAAAAAAGCTAAATGGTTCCATTTAGCTTATCCCAGACCCCGGGATTCCAATTTTCCAAAAAATAAAAAATAAAAAATAAAAATTACTCAGCTTTCATACCAAAATCTTTATTGTAGCTGCTCGGCTAAAAGTGCTAGCCTGCACCCCGCCTGCAGTGGGTCCCTGAGCTCAACTGTGCCTCAAGGGTCAATAATATTGTCTTTTCAAATCAATTTGGGATCATTCGAAGACTTGGATTATATGGGACGAGCTGAACTGAGCAATTTTATGTTATCCCCAGCTGCCTTTTACTGTTTAAGGAGAAGGCTGTAACAGTGTTTTGTTGTGGAGACTCCATGGAACTCGTTTATGTTAGCGGACTCTATTTCTAAGCTAATATTAGCTACTGTTTAATGTTTACTAATCGACCTGGGTCCTTAAGAAATCCACACTCCAGCGGAATTAAACAACTTAACAAACATCCACAGGCTTGTACAGACGGTATTTTCCACTGCCGTCAAGCTCAGGTTGAAATTCAGCTGAAACTCTGGGATAATGTCACGCTGCTGTGTTCCAGATCGCATGCATGAATGCAGGGAATCTGACAAATTGCTATAATTTCACGACTTCCTGATTGATTGTCAACTGAGAAGATGATAGATTTTGAAAATGTGGAGGGTCATCGGGCCGTATTTCAAGGTAAAACAACATATCTGTAACCCATTGGCTAATGTTAGCATTCAACTGCTTTCTAGTGATCACTACAGTTTGATTACATCCTGTGTGTTTTGCCTATAGGTCTGGGATATTCCACAATTAACTTACACCTTTCCTGTCATATCACTATCATGCGATAATGTTAGCTAGGAAACAGCTGAATGCTAACGTTAGCTGTTATCTAACGGTCCTAACAGGTTAGCAAATATCTGGTTTCACCTTCAAATGCAGCCCGATGTCCCTCTAGATTTCCAATATCCGTTGTCTTTAAAAGCTATAGTCTGTAGCTTTTTTTGTGTTATATTTGCTAAAATTGTCGTTATGATCTGACAGTAGAATAAGATACAGGTCAGCTGTGTAAAAATCCACTGTCTGTGGTTCCACCCAGTGGCTGTAATTTGATTTGCAAGAATCTACCGCTTCTGGCAAAATACAACCAATCAGAGCCAAGGAGAGTGTCTGAGAAGTGTCAACCACTCTCATGCATACGCTGCTGGCAGCCCCCCTCCCTCACGTGCATACCTGGCAGTGCCCCTCCCCCACACAGGTGCAGTGCCTGCTCTTACCTGGTCAGATACGTTCATGCCCAAATTATAAACAATGGCGGAGAACCGACAACAACAGAGCCAAAAAAGGCCCCACCATTGCCCATGTCAAAGAGAAGAAATAAGAAGATTGACAAAGAAAAGCAGTGTAAAAAGAAAGAATTGGACCAAGCCACAGAGAAAACAAGGAGAAATATCAGAGCGTCATTTCAGCTGTGTAGGGAGCTGGGGTATTGGTAAGGACTCAAGAGCGACGCAGAGTTAGCTGCTTTTCTGCTGGACAAGAAAGGAACCCTGCTTTATACATGTTTAATACTATGTTTTATCCACAAGGCTATGGTGGCGTCGGTTACAGTAATATTCACAATAACGCATATGGCCGTACGAGGTTGCAGTCGAGCTACGTAGCTTGCTGCTAAAGCTAGCTTGTTAGCTTGTATGCTAACTTCGGTGTTTAGCTCTGTCTTTATGGCCACTGGTTAGCAGAAGTGTCTTTCAAGTGACCGGGCAGTTATAATAACGTTAGTTTGTGTTCAGGACGCTCTGAAGTGGTTGAATTGGTTTAGAGAAATAATGTTACTCATGCTTCAGAAAGGCAGCATGGTGATGATGATTACCTGAATGATTAGCCGGTAACTTCGTCTACAGCGATGTGAGGAGAAGTGTTTGTTACTCGGGATATCTACAGTGACTTGGCATGAGGCACTCGTCATTGTTATTTAGTTGTATTGGTCAGAAATAGAACAGAGCAGTGGTTACAAGCCTGCTCGTGCACAGCAGGCTCCTCTGTGGGGAGGCGCTTTGAAGGCAAGGCTGCAGCAGCAGAGAGGAAGAAGGAGGGACCTGGGAGCTGTATCATTCAAATATTCTGGCTAAGTCGACTTTTTTCTCAAAACTCCAGACTGCAGCTTTAAGTTGCCGGTCAATTAGGAAATGGTGAAATGATTTTTTTTCAGATTCCTTGTTATACAACCTGCAGCTTGAAATACAGCGGTACAACATTTGAGCCTCCCAACCTGAGCCTGATACCAGAGCAAAATGGCCGCCTCGTAAATATGGTCTTGGAGAGAGAGGTAGAAGGTCAAGTAACAGTGCTCAAATTTGGCCAGTAAACAAGTGATTAATTGCTGTAAATGGTTACAAATTGTTACATAGAGCATCTTTAATGATTCAAACATGCACTGGATGATACATTTGGATCAGTCACAGTAGTTTATGAAACTTTGGAGAGGTGAGTTCTGGTTTGTGTGTCTGTGTGTTGCACAACAGCACTCAAAGTGTGTAGTGCTGCCAAAAAAAAGCAACAACAACAACAAAAAAAGAAAAGCCTGTTCATAATTAGACATGTTTTTTTGAGTGAGGGAAAAAAAAGGGCACCTCTAAAATTTACTGAGGCACCTGATCTTTATGAACACATTTGTTGCCACAAAGTCAACCAATAATAAAAAGAAAAGAAAGAAAAACAGACGAATGTGGCATTGTGACCTCACTTCCACCTCTGCTGGCTTTGTGGCCGGACAAAAAGCTCAGCTTCAAATGTTACAAGATTCGAAAAGAATTGCAACTGTGTTCCCCCCTGTCACTCTGACGGGACTGTCGGTGTGTGTTAACACCGCCACGTGAAATTGCATTTTGAAACTGTCCGATACCGATTCTGTTGAACGCTACACCAGAGGGCAGCTGTCTAGAGTGAGTGAAACTAAGAATTTCTTGTCCCCGGGTCCGGAGTCTGGAGCTGCTGTTTACGACATGAAGGAGCCATATGTCAGGTCACCTTTAATTTAGAAAAGATGCCTCACACACACACACACACACACACACACACACACACGCACACCTCTTCTGTACTTGCAAAACAGAAGCACACCTAGAGAATACTCATAGAGTATGAGCATTCAAGGTTGTTAAGCTCATATGGGTACTAAAATGAGGAAAACACACGCGGCGAAGGGCAAAATTCCATTTGTTTTGAAAAGCAGTGTCTGCTGAGCATCAACATCTGTCTTTAGTTAAGCAAGGAGCACAGACATCCTTTTCACTTATTTGCTGAAGGGGGGGGGACATTTTCTCATTTCCCTTAAATTCTTACGTCTGAAACAACAGAATACCAAACACATAATCAAGCGAGGCTTGCGAGCGTGTTAGTGTGGCACAAATTAAACACATTAAACGTGATCCATAATGACAAACAAGGAAACTATGAAAAAAAAGGGCACATTAAAAATATTTTTTCTGCGTAACCTTTCATTTTGCAGCTGCTCAAGTCAAAGATTTGGCTCGGTGAGATTTTAAGCAACTGCGTCCTGGGTAATTGATTATGACATGAACACGGCGTCAGGGGAATACTGCCCAGAACTAAAAACAACATCAAATCAAAGAGACTGCTGTGTGGAAATAGAAAGAGTACACTGCAGTACAAGATAATAGTTGTGTTTACAGAAACGTTTTTTTTTCTTTTTTTAAAAAAGAAAGAATTTTAAAAAAAGCCACGTATCACAGCATTTCCAGAGAACAATACAATTATGAAAGAAGCCAGTGTGGAGCGGCAACAGTATCGGTGGACATCTGGGGGGGCTCCTGGGATCCTCGGCTCCTGGGGGGGGGGTGCCGACTGTGCTTACGTTTCACTTGGCCATTCTGTTAACTTTTAAAAGGCACCACCAATAGAGCCTGCTTGTAAATTACCCCAACGAGGCTCAACCCTGCCAACTTCAGGCAGTAAATAATCCGCGCTCGCTCATCCAACCCCCCGCCGCCGCCACATCCCCACCTCCACACGCACACACAGCTGCCCACACACAAACTCGCCCATCCGACCACCCCAATACCCCCCCCCCCATATTAAAGTCTCAATGGCCAAACCCGTGCCTCCCACCCCCTCTTCACCAATCAGAGACAAGCACAATCGTCCTACAGACCAAAGTTATTCCACAGTTATTATATTATTTATGGCTTTAAAAAGGAGTGCTGCCAGGCAGTGGGGGTGGACAAACCAAAACATCGGTCCGTAACTTTAGATCTCGAGTTGCTATCATCGGTGCTGGGTCCGGCTGCCTCGTCAGACTCTCATACCTGAATGTTTCTGTTCTTAAAAAAGAAAAAAAAGGATTGTTTGCACTTCCTCCCTCGCAGCTTTTTAGGCCTCCTTTGTCCCCACGCTGTCGTAATGTGTCGGTGTCTGTTCACACAGTAAACTATCAATGGGGGTGTCCCCCATTAAGAGGGTCATGGATGAGGGGATGTCGGGGTGGCATGTTGTGGACGCGGAGTAGCTCTTTTTTTTATGAGAGAGAAGAGGAAATGGAGTTGGAAGTCGAGTTAGTGTTAGCGGACTATCAAATTTAGTGTTTGGCTTGGCCGTCAAACGCTGTTTTGGCATCACCATGGTAATGCGAGGAGCGACTGTAACCCCAGAGTTTTCACGGTGACCTTGCCCACTTGCTTTCCAGTAGAAACGCTTTGGAAACAGGCGGAAAGGGGGAGGGGAGGGGGGAGAAAGGAGTTGTGCAATGGTGCTCCTGCTCAGAGGGGGTGCAGACAATGCCATGAGAAATGACTGCATGGTCTGAATCTGGCAGCACCGGCTCAGGCAGCCTTGGCTTTTTTTTTTGTTATGTAAGAAACCTCAAGATGACTGTAATTGATCCTCAACAGCGTCATCAAACAAGATGGCACGGACACTTGGGGATAAATAGCGGCAGCCAGGAGACGGATGAGGACAACTCGAGAAGAGAAAACAACCGCCTGAGACGACAATTAGAAATATTCTAAGCATCTTCTCAGCCCGCAGTGAGAAAAACGTGCTATTGTCTGGGTCTCCTCACCTGGGGCCCAGCTCGTCCTCGCTCCGCCAGACGAAGTCTCCAAACTTTTCGTAGTGGGAATTGTAGTGGTGCTGGACTCTGTAGAGCAGCGGAGGAGGGATCTCCATCAGCGTGTTGTAGGCCATCTGCTGCTCCTTGCCACTCGTGTAGCCATTGTACAAGTTGTACACCTTGTCTGCTATCTCTGTGAGACAGAAAGATACACAGATTTTGGAGGGAGAAGGAAGGGATTTAACACGAGTGAGGAGAGAAAATAAGCAGGTAAAAGTGTGTGACAGTGATATGTTCGAGAATTTCAGTGATTTGGTATTGCATTTCATAAGGCTGATGGACAGATGGTGAAAATCAAGCTCAAAATACGCTTCCAACAATGCTTTGCAATGCACTCTGTCGTCAGACCCTCCCTGCCTTGCAAAGCCACCATGATGACTTAATTGAATTCGACATGGGACATCGGTGGAGTGCCCTTTTGCATTTTGCTGCAGCTTGTTCAAGTAACCGCAATATGTCATCAAGTATGGGCACACTGCGATAGTTATTAAGTGTTGTGATCAATCCTGGCAACTTTAGCTGAAACATGCTACTAAAAGGGAACTGTTGTGTTTATATTTCTTTACGTAATTGGATAAAAAACAGCATCTTTGAGTTCAATGACGGAGCACAATGTCAAAAACCGTACATGTACGGGGTTCTGTGGAGGTTTGAGCGATGTATGAACACAGCGGGTAACCACTTAGGTAAAATGTTTTTATGTGAATGGATGTAAGGGACGGAAATATAAAAGAAGCAGGACAAAATCAAAAAGGTGGAGTAGTGCGAGTACCTTCGGCTCGGCTGTCATCCACCATTGGACAAGATGTTCGCACTGACACGAAGCTCGACTCGGAGTGGCTGCCGCGGCTATCCAGTGCGTAGAGGGTAAACCTGAAAGTGACAACAGAACAGAAGCACATTCATTAGTTGTGAACAGCCCAAGACCAGGTAACTGTAAAGTGAGAGGTTATATAGGCATAAGTTATGCAAATGTGTGACATGGTGACGTAGTGTAATGTCAAGAAAGTCACAGAATTCAAAGGAGGGACTGCTGAGGAGGCATTTGCAGGCAATTCAGGAGGAGAGTTTTCCGTGGGAGAGAAGAGCTCCTGTTGGAGCGGGCCATGGGCTTTTTTAACTTTCAAGACCTTTTTACATGCACAAGAAAACTATAAAACTCACTGAAGGAAAGGAAAAATACCAAAAAAAAGCATAATAGGTCTCCTTTAAAACTCCAAATGCACAAATGATTGGCATAACAAGCCTTTGGATGTGCTGACACAGCCTTTCAAATGGCTTTGATTTTGTAACCCCCTTCCCAACTTAAAAAATATTGATCCAAGAAGAAGCTGAGAGAAAGAGGGCCACAAAAATTTAAATATATTTCATTTTCCTGTGCTCTCAGCAGGACTTGAGAGCATATTAACAGTGCATGAATGCGTGTTTGCTCGAGAGATTCACTGTCCTTTGTCGCTCACATCACAGTTACTTTTAGTAATTGCCTCAGTCTCATATGAGACTACAGTACAGTACAGAAGAACGAACATGTAAGAGTCTGTTGATTAAAGCTCTATTTTCGCTCTCAGTTCAGAGTACATCGTGTGAAATTGCCTTTCTCCTGCTCACTCATTTCACCGACTCATCTCCTCGTGTGTGTATATTCATCTGAATCTCCTGACTGGAATGGCGCAATGCCCGAATTTGATTGGCTGAGTGGCTACACGTAGAATGATTTATAATGGATGCAACTGCCCTGTGAATTTCCTGGGCTGCTAGTGACGTAAATGCTAGAAATGCTGTGCCGGTTCGCGATCAGAATTTGTAAAAGTCAGCCTTTTTCTTTAGTGCCCCAAACTCTTGGAATGATCTACAATGCACACTAAAAAAAACAATCCATCACTAACCTTTCGACTAACCTCAGTTAGTCCTATTTTTAACCTTAATGGTTCATCGAGTTTAAATAAAGGTTTGCATTGAATTCAATTGGAAAATGGCTCCAACTGTCAATAATTTAATAATTTTATGGTCAGGATAGAATGGACCAGTCCAGACCTGGACTGTGGGTGGCCAATTATAGAAATCAGGGGAGATGGAGAGCAGTGGAAGGTCAACAGGGGGGCCACATTTTTTTTTCATTTCACTAACAAGGGGGCTGGCATCCTCTCCCATCTCCCCACATATCACCAACACCAGCTAAAGCATCTCGGTTATTTGGCAAATAAAACTTAAATAGTGTATTTCTCCTAGGTTTGCAAGGCAATGTGCTTGATAAGATGGAGGTCTTGCTTATATTTGATAATATATAACCATACACTGACATCATACTTTTTGAGAATATGTCTTGTTAACGAGGAGCCAAGGTTTGTGTAGTTTAGTTATGTTTGAAAAATGAATGCAGCCACTGCCACAAAAAGGCAGAGGAGAGAGGGGTAAAGGGGAGTCTGGCCTGACTCCAAGCACTCCATAAGGACAAAAGTTCCTCTCTCTGAAAATGTCAGGCATCAGAATTTTTTCGGCTCCATGAAAGCTTTCCGGGCCACTCAGTACCCCGATACGATGCGACGGCGAACAGTTCAAGGCACTGCAACAGGAGATGAGACACACTGGGAAAATGTAATGCATCTCAAGTAATGTAGGGCCACACAACCGGGAACAGACAACAAATGACCTTTACATGTCCTTTTCAAAATGCCAATCTGTGTACTTCTGAATAAGAAGAGGTACAAGGAGGAACCGGCCATACTGAAACCGAAAAAGGATCAAGGGTGGCATGGATTAAGACACCAATATCCTTTTGGTGGCAGGAAGAGAGAGTGATGGCATCCTGATGATGGGTGAACTTTTAACTTGCCGACCATGGTTCCTTTGTCAAAGTTCCTTTCGCTCTCCTGAATTAGCCTAGAGACATCTTATCTGAGCAGCGGCATCAATCAGTGTCAATTTGGGGGGTCTCGGTGTAACTAGCTAAACCTGTAACATAAATTGTGTCACATTGCTTACCATTTTCTCTGTAACACTTCCTTTAAAGTGTTCCTTGTAAGAACACTGTGTTAGCTAATAGGTGATATGGCCTAGGTATATTTTTTATCTTTAAGTGCATTGTTGACTGCCAATAAATATATAAAAAACCTACATATTAATCTGAATAAAGCAACAAAAAAACATAGTAGGCTATAGGTTTAACAATGACATAATAGGTTAGTTAAACTGGGGAAACAGTTTACCTGTCCATTTCCAACAATAACAAAACATTACCACAGCACATTTTACCTGAAATATTAATTTGTTGTTTTTACCTTGGTTTATATATGTTCAAACAAGATATAGCTAGCTAGTTCTTCCTCCGTGTCTACAGTATTGGTGCTAAGGTGAGCTAGCTAGCGTCAGCTGGCAACAGCTCATATCACTAACAAACACAAGAATGATATCAACCTGCCCATCTAACTCTCTGGTGTGTATTTCCAAAAGTGTCTAACTATTCTTTTAAGACAGACAAAACAAATAATATCTGATAAATCTTACACTATGTTAGCCAAATACAGAAACTAGCTAAAGTGAGCAACCGACAAAAAAATCAAAGAAAACACTTAACATTTACTCTGTTACTAGTAATAATTACAAACCCGAAAAACAAAAATATCACAGGGCCTGCACTACCCTGGTAAATCATGGTGATTTAATTATTTTGGCTAATAACACCAAAGTTCTATGCCATTTATGCATAATGGTGCTGATGTAGAGTTGTTGTTTTTTTCAGTGAAAAAAAAAATCCTCCTTTGGTCCACACGCACTGTTTTTCTTACTGCTGGGGGAAGTTTTGAAAAAGTGAATCTATTATTGAGAAATGTTTGTAACTAGTTATGAAAAACTGTAAGCTTTCAGCAGTATTTCCACAGAGTTACCGCTGAAAAAACAACAGATTGACAAAAAGGAAACCACAGAACACAGCGAGACAAAAGTGAACAACTGAGATGGCATTCCACTGCTAAACACTTCTCAAAATACATGAACACGAAAAAAAAAAAGGATATTATTGTTTTTACAAAAAAAGTTGCTTTTCTTCCTAAACCCATTTGCCTCATGTTTCTTCTGAGAGTCGTCCCAACACTGTCAAGTGATTGTTTTGTTTGTAACATGACCTGTTTGGACATTGCTAACATAGTTTGTCTGCTCTTGTTATTCAGCAGGGGTGGATGCGGTATTCCCCAAGAACCTCACCAAAGACGCACGGGCCTCACTGGCTCCTCTGCCCAGCAAAACAATGCCGGCATGTAACAGTCACACTGTTTAAATTATGTGGCCGCATAACGTGCAGATGGATACAATAAGGTGGGAGAGGGGGGGAAGGGGGAGCGGGACGACGACGAGGCGGGAGTTTTATCAAGGCAATTTGTTAAAAAGTTTTGTTTGGGACCCAGGATGTGAGCATGCCAGCCTTTTATTGCCTGTTTTAGGCTGTTTTAATGGTTGGCATCAATGACAGGTACTGTTTCCCCTTACACAGCCCCTACAGCAATTACAAGATTGTTATGTACTGTAATAAAGCCGGTTCTGCCAGGAGTTCGAGCCTCTCAGAGTTGGGGATCTGCACTTTATTTGGGTAAGAGCGGGATAAAAATGGTCATTTGTGCGAGGAAATTGGATTTTTTTACAGAAACATTTTAACAACATGTTGATCGCAGTCATGCACAAGGAACCTTGGCCAGATGTCCATCTGCATTTACCTGCAACAGACATTCAGCGTTTTATTCCATTGAAGAAAATATTGATTCTAAGCTATGAAAATGAATTTTATACCAATTTGCCCTAACATATTGTTTATTATGCCAAAAAATGGAAAAGTGGACTGGCTGGAGGCACGTGCACCAGACCGTGCAAACACAGCCTCCCTCTTCCATTCCTTCAACCATCTCTTTGAAAAGGTCGGCGTTGTGATATTTGTGCGTATCCGAAAAACCTGTTGATGTTCAAGTCTTCCATAATGATCAGAGGTGGCATAAAATCCACACATTCTTTACTCGAGTACAAGCATAGACTGCTTAAAGTACAAGTAGTGATGAAGGTACAGGCACTGAAATGTACTTAAATGAGGCCATGGGTGAGGAGGGTCTCGCAGCAGTGTTGCCTGGTTCAGTTTCATCCATGTCGCTGCCTTTGCCACACCTATTCTCCACATTCCAGTCTCCATCTCTGTCTGTTTCTGTCCTGTTACGTCTCTTACGCACAATAAAAATAAAAAAAACCTCGCCCTCAATTGCATTTATAAGAAAGTAACAAGCCTTGGCGCGCGGGTGGTCGGGTGGTTGGAGCGCATGCCATGGATGCAGCCGACCCCGGTTCGATTCCGGCCGGAGGTCCTTTGCTGGGTGTCACTTCCCCCTCTCTCTCCCATATCTGTCTACTGCATAATAAAGGCGTCTATGCCAAAAAATCTTTGAAATGTATTGCCCCAAACCCATCCCTGGTCCTGAATTTCAGCTGTCTAACCACTGGATACGGGTCCGCTGCGTTGCGGCTCAGATCCGGTTTTGCTCCGCCGTCCAGCAATCCCCAATGCTACGGCACAGTACAGTAGACAGCTGGCATCACGAGGCAGAGGAGTTCCCATGATAATCACATAATCACTTACGACCGCAGTTATAGGTCTGTGTTATTAAAAATAACAACACGAAGTGTTCCCGACCGAAGGATTAGCAGAAGAGCTTGTGTTTGTCTCTTTTTTGAGATTTGTGTGCTGGTGTCAACACAGACTGTTTAATTTGAAAAGTAACCAGATGTTGTTTGTTATTTCGGTGCTTGACTTCCTGTCTGCTTGGTGCTAAATTCAGCTGAATTGCTGCGTCGTGCTCCGGCATCCGCCAGAAATAGAAGTCCTGCGTATCTGTGCCGGAGGGCTCCGGACTGCCGGAGCTGGGACGGAGCAGATATGCAGCGCAGCGGACCTGGTGGGGATTGACACATTGGCTAAAGTGAAACGTATCTGCTCCACTGGCGTGGCGGAGATGAAACGCAGCGGAGACGTATCCAGTGGAAATTGGGGGTCAGAGTCGCTCAAATGAGCTCTACTGAGAGCAGGCTGTTTCTGTCCCTGCACCTTTAAATGCTAATGAGCTCCGTCCGTCAACGCGTTACTTGCCTGCTACACGCCCCTCTCAGGGAGAGAATGCCGCTTATACTAGCGGTAGCATCGGACCCAGGAGAGGCTCCTGAAGAAATTCAGACTCTGTGGCTGCAGCAGGATGTTTCAGAATGGTTAGTGTGTCTGAATATGTTACTTAGTTTGTTCATAGGTGTTGTTACATTGCTAATGGCTAACAGCTAGAGAAAGCTGTGTTTGTCTCCAACACAGTCTCCAAACTCTTGGACACTATTTGCATCGTCTCTGTCTCCAGTCTGCACATGTTTCCAGACTTTTTACTGTGACAATCAAACTCCCTTGTAATATTACTCAGAGGCAACTGTAAATACTATCAAAACGCGGCGACACTTACCTGTGGCTCGGGTGCAGTTGCTGTGTCCCGTATGGTTGGGACTGATCTTTTTATGGGGGTCAGTGTCAAGGCAAAGCCAGCTTTGTACTGACCCTTGTTACTGAAGCAGTACGACGTGAAGTGGTTAGCACACACAAACAAACTTACACGAATCGCAGCCGGCATGTGGTCGTTAAAAATTAAACACAACCACTGTCTCTTTTGTTGTTCTGTAGCTGGGACAGAATATAGGCACTTACATTGATTAATACAACCAACAACAGTGCAATTTGCGTGTCTAGCTCTGAGAGATGACATTGTGAAACACTGCTAGCTTACCGCTGGACACACCGAACTTCACCTCGGGGATGAACACCCCCCTCTTGGATATCTCCTATCATCACGCAGAAGAGGCCGGCCAATGAAAATCTCTCCTTTCGTTACGTTACGACAGGAGCTGAATCTGATCAGCCTGTAGGAGGGCCTTTTTACCAGTGGGTGGGCTGCAGAGACCATGCAGGACTCGTTTGCTTTCCTTATTCTGGGAGTTGGCAGGCTCAGGGAGAACCAGTTTATATATGCAGAGACCAGAGAAAACGTGTTTTTCATAATATGGGACCTTTAAATGTAGGGGGTAAAAAGTTAAAGTCCAAAGAAGCTTCTAAAACTTGATTAATACTGATATATCCTACATGTCTTACTGGGAAACTGCTACATTAGGAATAACACCTAATTTGCGGGAACCTGTTTACACGATGCCAATTACATTCTGAATATCAATGGAATATCTGTGCGTGTAAACACAGTCATTGTCAGGGTCTCATCCACGGACACAGATAGTAGGGGGTAAAGGATGTCTTGGTGGATGGACTTGTGGTGTCGGAGCTCAGTGACGGCACTCGGCGATGATATAGATCGCCTGGGAGAACAAAGGAGCCCGCCACAGTCTGGCCCGCCACGAGAATGTCAAAACATCAAGTAACAGGATTGGCAAGACACACACGCGCGCACACGCACACGCACACGCACACGCACACACACACACACAACCACCCCGGCCACCCACACACGGATACGCTTTCCTTTGTCTCTCTATTTCTCTATCTACATTACTTGCATATAGCTCAGCTCCGTCTATCTCGCTCTAATTCCTCGTCTCTCACATCTATTCCAAGGCTGTCTGGCCGCACATGGCTCCTTTTGGAAGTGGCCACGGCTTTTTTATTTTTTTTTATGTTTGCGTGCCATAGTTTTGAAAGCTCAGCAAACAATGAGGTGGACAAATGGCAGATTAGCGTTTGTGTAAATTAACAATGTTGCCATTAAAGTAACCATCGACCTCTAATTTAATGAGACAGCGGAGAGATGGCTGAACAAGAGATGACAAGACGGAGTGCTCGGAGGCAGACGGGGAGGCAAGAGGGAAGGAATGAGAGAAAGTGAGAGTGAGGGAGGATCAATTAGGGCAGTATTTTTGGCATGCCGAGAGAAGCCAGGGCAGTAGGGGATGCCTTTTCCATGACGTCAGCGTTTGGACACACATCAGTCGAGCCGGTCCGCAAATCAATCAAGGCCACCATAGAATCGTTTTCTCGCCGCCTTGAAGAATTTATGGCAGCTTACAGTATCTCATGACTTTGAAATCCACAGATCTGAGTGGCACTGCACTGGCGCAACGTCCCTAAATAATACTGCTTTTGCCTTTGCTTTCATTGTAAATGAGAAAAGCTCATCTCACCCTCGGGGTGATCTCACTTGCAGATCAGCAGGGCTCACAGTCTTAATGAATGTAATGATGACATCACCCCCATTAGAAGTAATTCAGTTTTTAAATCGGCGCGCAGGATATTTCTAGAAAATCTAAATGACCAATCGTTCCAGCAATACATTTTATAAAATAAAGGTGATGTCCTCATCAGTAAAAGGTTATGCACAGCCATGACAGCCCTTTTTTAATCACATGAAGAATATACATAATATACAAATGGGTTCCACCAAGTTTTGGGTGGGTTTAGGGTGTGCAGCACTGGACTCAGAACAGTCTTATTTTGATAAACAAAGAGCCTAATATTCGTCAAACATGTGCCAAAAGGGATAAAACATCCAGTGAGGAAGAGGAATGCATGACGTAGCATCACTTTTGCTGTGGTCACACGGTCGTTCTGGTTAAATTTGTTGTTAAATATAAGCACCAGACCTGATTAATCTCATCCCTCGTAAACAACTGATCTGAAATCTTAGAAAAAAATCATGTAAAGCATGTACTCAGAGAGAAGTCAGACAAACTAGGAGTCTGTTATGTCTTCTTGTACTGCATACGGCATAACAAACTGTTATTAAAAACATGAAGGAGCCCAAGATCAATCAAATCTGTTACTCACTGTGAAGGCAACAGGGTGAGCCCCTGGGTTTAACTTCTTCTAGCTGCTAAATGGTTTGACAACTGTGACGTTGGTGTTGATCTGTGTACTTGTGCAATCTTGTTTGTTTCCATTCACTGCTATACTGTTCTGTATTTATTATTCATCCGCTACCTGTCTGTAAGCCAAATTACCCCTCGGGGAGACTGAAGCTTTACTCAACATTGTACTCAACAGACAATCAGAGAGGGAAAAGACACCGGTTTTAATAACCCCACTAACGTGTCATGACGCACAGACACAGCACACAAACACAGTACTATCGTATAAGTTTGTGGTAAGTGAATGGTGCAAAAAATCTGAGAGTCATACAAGTATATCAATATGTAGCCTGACGTTGAATCCTGACACATGTTGCTTTTTGGCGCTTGATTTACACCTCTTGCCACTATGGTTTTTGGCACAAAACAGGGTTGTGTCCTTGATTATTTTCTACAAAAACAAAGTTTTGAAATGATGTGTGCAACTTTTTTATAAAGCGAACAGCCTTTAAGATTTGGAGGGAAACATTTGGGCCAAGCAGCCTTGTTAATGATCAAGTGTAAGACCAGTACCAATACCAGTAGAGGTCTTATCAGGCTCTTGATTAAGACAAGTGCAGCTGGCTGCAAACAGATGTGCCCTCAGACGTAATTCCGACGTAAATTCTGCTCTTATCAGGGAGAATAACACTGTGGAGAATGCCTAAACAAAGATAACACTGCTACAAAGTTGGAAATTAGGCTCTTGTTGCAGGTTGTTGTTAGTGGAAGCCTGATTTCTGGAGATTAAACTAATGGTCATTCCCACACTATTCTTCATCCACTGTCAGAGATTGTAATAAACTCAAAATTGTGAATTCTTTTTATCTATATAGATGGTTATTGTGTTGTTGGCACAGCTGTTATAAAATCTCAACAACTGCTGACCTCTTTCAGGCTCTTTTATTGGAAGTATTTCATCATCTTTATTTCCCTGTGAACAGTCACACTACCCCGCTCTTCCCTCTTAGGCCACTTGTCAGCGTAAATGTGTCCATGGCTCTCTGTTGTATACTTAGAAGGGTTAGTAACCTAGACTGGTAAAGCACATGTATGGCTACATGGAGAGTGGGGAAAATGTTACTTGGATCACTATGGATCAGGTTTCCCATAGCTTTAAAACCCGGCTGCTTCTTTAAGAGGGGCAGTTGCTGTTGCTGTAGTTCCCAAAACAAACCAAGGCCACCAAACAGTAAGAGGATTATAATCACAAGACACTTAACACAGCCTGAGAAGACGGTCAAAAGCTGAGAAAACAGGTGAAAGCTGAGAAGACGGTGTGTTTCATGTGTCCAGTGACAGCCACAACAACATCTGGGTCCTGTCTCATTCACCCTGTATTGCTGCTCTTGCAGCTTTGCTTCAAGATGTGGAGGGAGGCAAAGAGAGCTCATAGGAAATGCACATCTATGCAATACTCCATGGGGGGAAAAAAAGAAATTTGAAGACAAATATACTGTATTTCTAGCCTGCATTGTCCTTCTCAATAGCCGAAACTGGCTTAACAGATTTTAGTGCAATCCTATAAACCGTCCAGTGATCAATCAACATAACTTTTGAATTGTTTTTGACATTGATTGGTTGTCAGATGAGGTAAATGCATTCACTAACAAATCCACAATCAGCAACATCAGATAGACTTGCCTGTTTATTTTTACACATTGACAGTTTGATTTACTGTCGGTGTAAATGCATGATATACAAGGGTGATGGCTCTCAATGCATTAAATGACCTCAGGCAGGGTCTGTCTGTTAGCTTAATGTGAAATAAGTGAGCAGTCAGTTTTTTCTTTGAGTTTACCAAATACTGCCTCTTGTCAGATATCCTTGTGCATTCACTAAAGCCTTTTTCTTCCCTGACCTAAGAGCACATTAAAGAACGGAAGCATACACCACTCCCACCACGTTGAGACTAAGTACGCTTCCCCAGTTAACTCGACCCAGCTGTTGTTCAGGAGAAGTTAACAAAATTCACCCCCTGAAACAAAATAACATTTGCAGTGGGAATTGCAGACACCCAGGGGAGGATGTGGGATTGCATATAATTCCTCAGACATCGTTGTTTGGGAAAAAATGCAAACATGGCCACAACATAATGTTTAATGAAAGGTCTTTGTATGTTAATGGGAAAACAATGAACTCATAAACGTGTGGTCGGAGAAAGGATCAAGTCAACTTAGCAATAAATAAAGGTTTTGTCCTACCATCCAATGAAAAACTATCATTTTACTACTACTGCAACTATTCGTGCGTTGCTTAAAGCATGATAACCCTGATAAACACTCTGGTCTCCTTTTTATCAACCAGTGGGAACCAATACCCTTCTCTGCCACTCTCAACCACCCCTGCCATCTTGACACTGCAGAATGTTTTGCCTACCTTGACCAAAGACAGGGACAATACCTAGTTCCACCAAGCCAACGTCAGCAGTTCTCTTCTGCCGAAACAGGCTTGGTTGACATGTAAATCCCCTGCCACACATTTGCTTTCGACCCCCACAGAAGTTGCAGTACGTCAGACTTCCTAAAACTTCATGACTCGCTCAAAATTCCAATGAAGAAACACTGCATTGCTCAGATCAGTGTTTAACTGCCATTCACATCCATCTGGGTTTCTTGGTCACCTGAACATCTGAGGAAAGTGATATAAAGTGAAATATACCTAAATGCTGTTCATTGCTAGGCACAACAGACATATCTTTCCTTGCTGTAACAATCAATCACAATTGGAGCTCCTCCATAGGCACTTGTGGCCATGCTGAGTCAAACTGTGTCGTGATGATTCGCTTTTCCATACTAGTTTTACCAGACCGAGTTGAGACATGCCACGCCCAAGATGGACCTTCCCCAGACTGTGCCCAAAACGCCTCCAAGCAGCTTCCCGTGGCGCCTTGACCGTGGCCAAAGCATGGCAATGTCCTTTCTCCCCCTAAAAGCAAGCCTTGTTATCTTGAGATAATCAAACCCGAGATAGGAGTATGTCAGTGTTTTGACCATGTTCATCTAATTGTGTAGCTTCCAACTGAATCTCTTTGGTTTAAAGCTCTTCAGTGTCCATGATTGTACTTTCAGACACCTGCTGTGTTTTACTGGTTCATCGTGTTCGTTTTCAGCTGTTGAATACCTAAATAACGGGGGACTTTCATTGTAAAGATTTTATAAGAAATAAAACATGTTTACAACTAAATTGTTAGTTGCTATTCTTTCTTTCCCCGTGCAGCGGGGAGGAAGACCATTTACAGCTGCTCCTTTGATCACTACTCAAGACGAGTGCGTCATTGGTTAAAGACACACCTTCAAGCAGGCATCCCTGTTGTGATGGAAATGAAAATCTCTGCCGCGCAAGGCTGACGTGCTGTGTCAAACCAAGTCAAACAGAGCCAGTATATGGTGAACCCAGCTAGTTCTCCTTAAGTTATACAAAATGTAGTTAGCCAGAATTTGCTTTCTTACCTTCTGCACCAGAAACGTTAAGTTCAACTTCCAAAGATCCAATTTTTGTAGCAAATGGTCAGCAAAACTAAACCCCCAGCTGTACTCCTGTCAGACCAGCACTGCACCGGAGCCCTACATGGAACATTATAGATCGTGGTCCCTTGTTCTTTCTTCTGGCTACTGAGGCCACCATGCATTTACATAAAAGCTCTACTGGTTAAAGCACGGGGCTAGGTTGGTTTTCCTATTCCAGGAGTGGATGTGTTACTTTTCAAAGATGTGTACTATACAGATATTGAAAGTACAGACAATCACTTTACTTCGGACCAGCGTGCCTCGGTATACTCTACTAGGAGCTACATAACACACCTAAAAGGGCACACGGAAAACAAACCCCATACTATAATCAGATGGCAATTTTCTTCCAGCTTTTAATATGTTGTATATAGTTTCATCAATACACAAAAACATCTTTTTCCCGTAAGTTTAATATCCATTTTCTGTGTATTTTTACACCCATTGCGATCTGGAAATAATTAGGGACTTTCCATACTTCACAGACCTGCACAAAGACCTTGAAACTAGATCTGCACTAACAACAACAAAACACAATTTATGACTCATGTTTACGCATATGATTAAGAAAAAAACAGCCACAATATATCAGTTACTCAAGTGACTTGGAAAACTTGGCAAAAGGCATAGGCAGACTTACTTGTAGAGACTGTCGGGTTCCAGGCACTTGAAGACCACTGAATACAGCACAGAGTGAGGATGGTCTCCAGTCCTCTTCCCGGCAACAACGCAGGATGAACCCAGACCAGAGAACAGATCGTCCATCAGGCTCAGAACCTCACCTGGGAGACAGATGAAATTAAAAGGAAAGATGAAAGGAAGCAAGGATGAGTTGAAGATAGAAAGAAACAAAACGAAAAGCTTTAGAAAAGTATCACATTGCATGTTTTAACATCGATCATACTTTTATCCTTCAACATTATGTTTCATCCATTGTTCTTATTGAAACAAAAGAATGCCACATGTTTTGGTTCCCCTCCATTTTTCAACACAGGAAAAACCATGGTGCACAAAATGAACTTAGTCATGAATTAATTCCTGCGTTTAAGAGAGCAACTCTTTCCTTATCAATGACTCTGGTGTTGCGAGTTTCACCTCTACCGGGTCCCGTGGGAGCCATTTCACCAGCACCAAGCCCAAGGCTAAATTAAATATAACCTTTCAATGGCAGCAAGCCTTACACACTACATTATAGAACTGTAGGAAAACAGGATTTCTTCCCTTTATGGGCACATGGTCCTGTTACAATGATGTCTCACTGTGCACCCCGGCGACTCACAAAAACACTACTTCACAAGTTGTGAAATATCTTTCATGTCAGCTTTCGGGAAAGGCAAGCGACGCACAGTTGTTCATTTAGACACACACATGCACGCAGCAGTTTCCAGTGCTCATGGGGGTGATGGAAAAAAAGAGGGAGCTGTCAAAATAGTTTAAAAGCTCTCAAACGGTTGGATTTCCAACTATTTCTACACAAGGTAAAGGGCAGCTTAGTTTTAGCTTATGATACATGGGCCAACTTATAAACACAGGGAGTGAGTCTGGCTGGTAGGGCACAAGGGGATGGTAAGAAAAAGATTGCAGAAGAGAGGAAAAAGAACTGCACGAATGAATGATTTGACCTTTTCGCAGAAAGAGCTCTGTGTATAGGAGGTTTCCCCCAAACACATTCCTGCACTGCTGCAGGGTTGAATGTTTTACCTTTTTAAAACATGAATCTAAAACTGGATTTGTCTATTCGGTTGCTAAAATTGGCTGAGGGCTACAAAAGAAAATGTAAATATACATATCAGTATGTCTAAATTTGCAATTTTAATGTTTTTGTCAAAACCATGGATGTTGATGAAGGACTGCGTTTGACCAATACATTTCAAGATGGAATTCTCATTTGTTACCTTTCAGTTTAAACAACTTACATCATCACAAACCTTCATTTTTCAACTTTCTTAAACCTCAAGACCACCTACATACAATGTTTGTAAATGCTCTGATAATCTTCCTTTTACTCAAAGTGAAAACAGACAGATTATGGTCTGGTTTGTCAACAGGAAATTAAGAGGCCAGACGTTTCACATAAAGACAGCTTTCAGTACAAATGTCAATTATATTTTATAACACATTAACAAAGCCCATATTGTTCCACTATTGATACTATTAAACTTGAACAATAGAACCCTTGCAATTCCAATTCAGTGCTGGGATCCAAACCCTTTACATCAATGCATTTGTTTGCATTATTATTTATGGAGCAGATCTGTGCTTGATTTTGTTACACTCCAAATGTTTTCTTTGTTCTTTCTGACATTAGTTGGGATCAATTCAAATTGGTCCGTCTCCGAGCGAGGCCATCTGCTCTGTGTTAGCTATCAACAGGAGTGATAATGAAGATTTACAAGTTTGCAGCTGGCTAATTTTATGCTTGTATATACAATGGGTACAGTATTTACAACAATGTCTGACACTACCATCTTGCAACAGCAAATTTGCCTCGGCAGAAACGTAATGCTGCCTCAGAAACAAAACATAACGAGGGAACATTTTTAAATGGACGTATCTGCAAAGTTGCACAATGTTCACTCTTATCTGAACATTTAATAAAATACTGTTTTTATGGTTTTGTTTATTCAACTCAAATAACATGATTCAGACTGGGGTAGGATTGTGTTATTGGTTAAATATGAAAATATGAATTGTGGTATTGTTTTGACTGTCTCACTGTGTGAACACAAATAAAGCTTGATTGATTGATTGAAAAAGGTCAATGATGACATACAGCACAAGACAATTGCACCCTTATCTTACCCTTACCAAGGTGTTTTGGGAGAACTAGATCTAACCATACACAGAATTCAGGATATTAAAAATGGTCTCCAGCTTTAAACCACCATCTAGACTTTTTCCGAAATTTGTGTAGAGCAAAATGTAATGTATATGTCAGCAAGTTACCCAACCGGCCAGCACAGATGAGGACATCCATATCATACATCTTATTTTACCATTTGATTCTCATCAGCTTTAACTGTGTTAAGGTGGTGGTGATCCAAACCTCATATATAACATTCCTCACATATCATAAAATACAATTTCCCAATACACTGTGAGCTTGGTGGGAAGGTTAACGCCTCGGATATGCTGTTAAATTTCACATTGATGTTTATTTTTCTAAAATGTGTGCTGCCAAGTTTTCCTAAAGAGGGTTGAATAAATTCTTTCTTTACTTCACTCTTTTTACAGCATTGAAGGACACAATCATCTGCAAAGAGAAGAACAGTTTTTCTGACATCGGGCAACTATTATGAAACTTTCCCTCTATCCTGTTTTTGACGAGACTTATGTCCACACCAATTGAAAGAGAGAGAGCCATCTTAACTTCTTGATTGTTTTAAACTGCGCTGTATGAAAAACAAGGGCAGAGGTGCTCAGTTCTCTCACCTGCCTGAGTTTATTCAGGGCAACGTTTATGTTAACGGACCAAAATTTGGTTGAACAATAAATTATCCCTAGCAGACCACTTAATCTTTCACAGATATAATTGGTAATGATCTATTTTCCCGTTGACCTGAATCAGTCTGCATCCATTTTGCCTTTCAAGTCTGTCCCCCCCCCGTTTTTTTATTGAGCAAAACCACGAGAGGAATGCCAACTGAATGCCAGATTTCTGCTACTTCACAAAGGCTAAAAGTAGAAAGAGACAGCGCCAAATACAATGTGGATTAAAGTGCAGTAAAAAGGAGGGAAGGAACAAGGAAAAAAAACAGGAGAGAAAGACACAAACAATGTGAGACGAACGAAAAAAGGCCGGTCAGTGCTCTGATGTTTTATGATTTTGGATGCGGTCGCAGAAAGGAATGATGATGTCAATGGATGTTTTGACAATCAGAATAAATCAAGTAGCTGATGCGTGAATACAGTAGAGCTCAGGAGCAACCACTTGTGAGTTATTTATGGGTAAGTTGATGTGATTATAACACAGGATTGTGCTCACACATGAATGCTTTTATTATCTCTGGCGTAAGGCTAGATATTGATCATTGCTGGGTCAAAAGTATTTTCTTTTGTTTTTCTCTACAGCCACATTGAAAATGTAGCCTGTAGACAAAGATAAACATCGAGAGAACAGAGCACGTGCTTTCCCCGAAGACTTTTGACAAAAAAAGGGGCGGCGTTGGCCTAAAACTTCAAGAAACGAGCTTTGCCACCAGAGGTTAAAATCTCTGGACCGGCAGGATACATTTGGGTAGGTCAAGTTAAAGGCTGCGCTTGCTCCACCCTCATTATCTCCACTGAGGTGCTCTTGAGCAAGGCCCAATTTTGCCATGAATGCATAACTCATTTCCGATTTATCAGCCACATAAAGCACAGAATATGCAATTACCGAGATTGCTGATGAAAGTGTTTGTACACTGTTTTTTGACACAT
Source organism: Sparus aurata (assembly GCF_900880675.1). Classification (NCBI taxonomy): domain Eukaryota; kingdom Metazoa; phylum Chordata; class Actinopteri; order Spariformes; family Sparidae; genus Sparus; species Sparus aurata. The sequence continues at coordinate 17,744,024 of NC_044198.1, forward strand.
TGGGGCCTGAACCACTACTTCAAACAAACTGGCGTGACAATATCCACGTGTGCTAAAACAATTAGAAATACGTAATGTCTTCCATCAGCGCATGGGCAGGGCAGCATGAGCTTAGCTTTGCTTAGCAACACAAGGCAACGTGTCATAATTGGACATTACATGTACAGTGTTAAATAGACCACTGACAGCCCGAGGAAGTGCTTATGTATCTTTGATCTGTCTGGAAGACTAAACAAAAGACAAATGTCTTCGGTCTGGTCTTTGGTGGCTCTTGAGTGGCTTACTGTATAATTATCAATTTAAGGACTCAGCAGGAGAACACAGTGTGTGTTTTAGTTCTTTTAACAATCATATACTCTTATCCAGCAAAGCCACACACATTCCATGGGTCAAAACCTCTTTAAACAGAGCCATCTGAAAGCTATAAACTGTTATGCAATTACATAAATATAAGACCCGTATGCAGGCTTTGTGGGGGTACACAATGTACCATCATTTGTGCACAGTCAAAGGGCTGATATCAGCTTTTCTGTGTGTAAAACAATTGTAAGAAATGAAAATAAAATACCGGAACAATCCAAACCTATGGAAGCTGAGAACAGCCATTCCTGCGCCTAAGCCCCTTTCACACTGTCTTTACAAGGCAGACATTTTTTAATGCCGTTCACAGACTTCACTGGATATCGCTCAAAATTAAAAGATGCTCAAATATCAAAGCAAAATGTCTCGCACTTTCAGCCCACAAAGCAACGTTACAAGACCAAATAAAAGAAATGTGGCAGCAGGTAGTGTCTCTGGCAACTTACGGCATATTGTGCAAATGTCGAATTTATGTGTGGAAATGTCGCTGTCACCCAACTGTCCTCCTTACTCTTCATCACACTGCTGCACGGAAAACAGTGTCTGTCCTTTGACTCACAATGGCTTTGTTTTCTTCCACTATTGTGTTGTTGTAGTTACTGTCTTGGCAGCTTATATAGAAACCAGTCACCAGTCCAAATGTGGAAAAGTCACCGCAACCTGTTCAACCCTCCCTGGACTTGCGGAATCTCTGTTTGAAAAAGGGGCTTTATTTTAATGCTGTTATCTTGAGATTTCAAATTCTTTATTTCGTAATCTACAAAAAAAAGCTTTATCTTGAGGTGATGAGCTTATCAACCCGACAAAGCGGAGTTTTTACTGTGTGTCATCGTCCATTCTTATGATTATAAAGTTGCTCTGTCTGTCTTATCACCTGTAGTTTTCTAACAACAGCGAGATAAATGAACCTGTTATGAAGAGAAAACTAGATTTGTCATCTCGAGATAAAAAAAAAACATCAACGGTCATCTTGGCTTCCGTATGAACCTACATCAGTTGTTAGAAGAGGAATGATATGTACAACAAAAAGGAGCAGCAAATGACAGCATGTGAAATGCAGCATACGTAACGTTAATTCCAACACATAGCAAAGAAATAGTTATATCAACGGCCCTGCCTTCTCTCCCTCCTGATTTAAGAGACATCAAATACAAGGTTACACCACCTGAACTTGCAACTGATCCCACATAAGAACACTGAAAGACAGTGCTGGCACTGTGAGAGTGGTGAAAGGCATCTAGAAATAATATTCACTGCATATAACCATTACCAAGCAAAGCAAACATTATTTACGAGCATTCATATCTAAGTCAAGGAGAAGCAGTCAAACTGAAAGACAGATTTTTTTTTTTATGTCTGACCTTAGAATTGCAGAAACTAAGCACGCAAGCCCGGATTCGTTCTCAAGGCCTGAACTACAACTACGTGTTAATCTCTACAAACTTGGCTTGAAGCTTTCAACATATGGCAGCAGTCTCGCTCTATATCGCTCCTAATCAAGCTGCTGCTTGATTCAAAGGAGAGAAAAGGAAATACCAGCAACACTCATTGTAACAATTTATGAATCAGCAGCACATGTTCTTAAGCCCAGACAAAGGCGACATTTTAAAGCACAGTGATCTTTTCTAATAAATATATTTTTTCTTGTTTCCCAGCGTTAATAATTCATCACTCACATATGAGAACATATGACTCTGATTTGGTTCACTTTAACATACTCGCTATTTTGACACCTTGCCCCTCCTGCTCGCTACAGCCTTCTGTTTTAGAGAGTGCAGAAGAAGAGGAAGAAGAGGAGGAGGACGAGGAGCATACCTGATTTCATTCAGTATCACAGAAGAGGGGAGGTGAGGAAGATGTGTGTGTGTGTGTGTGTGCGCTCAGGCGAGGGAGTGTAGACTGGGATGAGGAAATGACACGCGGCGATGAATCGAAAGTGGAGGGTTCACACATGCAAATGACGGTATGACTCAACCGCTACACTGGAAGTGTTTTAAAAAACTCACTGGCACACATGTGTGGCTGTCTCTGTGGAAGTCTGTGCTCATTTCTATGGAGGACCCTCAATCATCTACTTCCTCCAAGGTGGTAGTTTTTTAAGTGCTTGCATACCAATCTAGAATTAGTCAATAACACTTAGAAATTGAACCCATTTAGTGCACAATAAGATATTTCAACCCACCCAGAAGCAGCATTTATGGTTCTACCCTTCTGAGGGGTTCCTCACGGGTAGGCCTGTGGTCCGTCAACATTTCTGTCAATACCGAAGCCAAAACAGCACACAGCTGGCAAAAATTAAGGCCCCCGAAATTCTATTACGGTAAAAGCCATTTTGCGTGTTCTCCAGCTTACATGGCGATTAAAACCTCATGGTAAATGCCAGGTGACCTTTTTAGTGAGCAGAGAGGGGAACAAATAATAGCAAATCATGGGAACGTGACGAGAGCATACGAAGAGAACTGCTTCGATTCAAACGCAGACACACACACACACACACACACCACACACACACACACACACACACACACTCACAGGCCTCGTTACTATGATGTAGTTGCAAACAAGGCGGTGTTTATTTGCACAGACCAGTGTCATATACGGTGTCTCAAAGGGCTTCGCCGGCCCGCAACAGCAACAACAGTTCCTGACCCAGAATCACTGCTTAGAATTCTCTAAGAAGATGAGGAAAACCCCTCTCTCTCTCTCTCTCTCTCTCTCTCTCCCTCCCCCCCCAAAAAAAAATAAATAAATAAAACATCTGGAACATAACAAAACACACAAAAAGAGGGCAGCAGACGGGGAAATTTAAAGAGAGATCCTTCCTCTGTGGGCAGCTCGGGGTGAAAAGTAACTGTAAGCGGGGAAAGGGCAATAACAAAAAAGTGAACATGAGCGTTGCAACAGTAGAGAAGTGAAAACCCAACAGTGGAATTGCGTATACACAATGCAATACACAATGAACATGCATACAATTCACAATGCACCATATGCACAGCTACGGCACTTGAGGGCAAGCACCGAGGCGCTTTGACCTGATTTGTCCCCCCGGTGGCTGAACATGCAGACAGGTGAGTACATGGTGGCATTTTCGACTGATGTGGGAAGCCAGACTTATTTTGCTGTTATCCTTCACATATCATTACAATTACACTACTGAATTCAGGCACAGTGTAATTGCCTGAGCCATTAGCTGTTTGTGTGTGTGTGTGTGTGTGTGTGTGTGTGTGTTTGCGCGCGCGCGCGTGTGTGTGTGTGTGCGTGTGTGTGTGTGTGTGTGTGTGAGCGAGAGAATTAGAGAGAGAGTGTATGTGTAAATCCTCAAGGTCAGTGGGTTCACACATTAGGAGGGTTTTTTTCAGCTCAAAGTGGAAATTTGAGGGAAAGCAAGCAGAAGAAAAAACACTAGTAAAGCACTGTTCATTCACTTTCTTAGCCACGAGGTCAATTCAGTATAGATGACGTATAAATGCACTTGTCCAACACATGCACATGATTTACTGACATGATTTAAACGACGTAACTTGTTTATGTTGGATTAATAATATTTTCCTGTCACAATAGTTATCAATAGTCGCCAATGTCGTAAACCATTTGCCAGAGAATATCATTACACATGTCACTTTCATGTTTCAGACGGCTATATATACTACAGGGTAGCTTGTTAATTTCACCTAAGGTATCATATTATCATCAACACTATTTCATCTTTATTTATTTGTTAAGGTTTGAGCAATGGCGGATGAGTAGGCCAGATTGTAATGCTATTTATTAATATTTTATGAAATGAATTGCATTTTCAAGGACATGAACATTCTCAAAATCGCATGAAACTCTTGGCATGGGTGAGGCAAAATGCACCCCCTAAAGAGCAGCCCTCATGAAAAGATTCACCTTGATGAGCGAAATTCAGTACGATGTGTATGATACCTTCATTGACACAAAAGCCCCATGTTGCCGTGACCTTAATCAAACACAAAGTCACCCATTTTTAATTTGGTATGACTTTTTTGCCATTTACAGGCACTGTCCTTTAACATGCTCCTCTTAAAGATTTAACCCCAAAGACTCTAAGATTGTCAGAGCACCTTAGGAACTCAATGACGAAAAATGTGTTTATGTTCGGGTTTTCACTGAATAGCGGTTATTGCAGTGTGTCTTTCAATGTTTCTTCAAGACATATGGACTGGTTGGTACCCTAAATCCTGGCAACAGGACGTAGGCCTTGTTTGACAGTAATCAATGGATTTCTATTAGATTTTCATGGTGCTGTCTAGACTGGAAGACTAAATAAACTCCTTAATGTAGTATCCAAGACGCATGATAATTCAGGTCAGTATCGTCCATCGTTGACAGGTAACAAGGCTACAGCTGCTGCATGCCTCAACAGGCACAACTGTGCAAGGGCCCACTCAACACTGCTTGCAACATTAACTTCATTTTGAATTGTGTTATTGAACAAATGTAATGGATTCAAATATACATTATTTGCCTCTGGAATGTTGTGGGGAAGCAGTAGTCTGGCACTTAGGTAAGGACATTGTAAATGATGTAAAAAGTTCAAATACTGGAATAATAGTACGATCTGTATTGCGTGGATGTATCAAACTCTACTACAATATTTGCTGGTCTCTATTTTTCTCACATGTGAAGTGTTTTTTCTCTTCATCCCCTATTCGCTTCCTCAGATTACATTTCTGTTTGTCCTCAAACAACCCCCTTTCTCCTGTCTGCTTCACTGTGTGTCCCTCTCACTTTGTGGACCTACTATCAGTCCACGCAACAGCACAGTGCATTCTTTTTTTTTAAATAAACAAAACACAAGCTTTACGTTAACAAACAAATCACAAGCTTTATATTTCCTGTGGGCTGCCAAACCTGTTCGGGGCCTCTCCTGTTAAACTGTCAGCACTCAACGTTCCACTCCCCACACCGAGCCTACACGTCACCTTCCTCCCTTCCTCTCTCGCACTCTCTCACACACACACACACACACACACACACAAACACACACACACACACACACACACACACACACAGCAGACATTGCACAGGTATACACAAGCTGTCACAAGGAACCTAATGCCACCTATGGCAGGAAATTCAAGGTACAAAAAAAAAGGAAAAAGAAACAAGACACACATTTAAGTGTGCTTATGTGTGGGAGGGGGGCTGGGGGGTTGCAATTGATTTGTGGTGATTAACTAATGGCACCCAAGGCAGATATTTAGAGGCAGGAACAAAGTAATGTGGGAAACAGATTTCTCCAAGCAGGTTGAGTTGCACATAATTGTCCAAGTTTTTCTAATCAGGTAGAGGGACATCCCTTTGGACAACCCTGCTGAGGCATTGTGCTGGCAGAAAGATACATCATTTATTCATGAAAACAGTTTTTTCATGGTTTGAGAGGGAAGGCGAAAATAGACTAGAAACGAATTATGTGCATGTTCTTTGATGCAGAATCATACAGTGTATTCTGTATGCCCTTATGCACACATAGACTCAATTCGAACTGTCAGTAATTCAAGGGTTGTGTAACAAAACATGACCTGATGCTACTACTGCATCAGGTCATGGAGATCTCCTGTTTGGTCAAGATGAAGACTCAAGAGTGCAACGTGTATTCACTGATATATTTTGTTGTTCCCAGCTGCTCCTTTTCACCTGGCAACGAGGACAGTCATCTGTGGGGCATGTTGCAATCATCTCAGTAGAAATCACATGTAAATAAATGAATAAATATAGAAAAAACAACAGGGATAGGGCAGAAAAGCCCTGAGACAACAATTAAAGGATCATACTGCCCTCAAAGTATTTCCAAATTGAAGAAGCCAAACTCTCAAAAGCTCGGATGGCTATATGCTAAACTTTCTTTCTAAATTTTGCACACCATCTGCTGATCATCATCAACTATACTATGTGTTATTTCTTGTGTTGAAACATTTCATGTTTTGTTTATTTACTTCTGCTGTATATTTGACAGGTTCAACAGCCTATCATTAGCATAACAACCAATCAATGCAGCCTGGTACTTGTTATCTAATTCTGTGAGGCAAAAGTAGCCTAGCATACTCTTGAACAAGATTGAGAATCTGAAGCCATGTTAGTAGCTATGTGTGCTCTGTGTTAATGCTAAAATTAATACATTAACGTACTTACAATGACAAGGCTGAAATGCTGATGTTTGGCAGGTGTAATGTCTACCATATCCATCATCTTAGGTTAGTGTGTTAGCATGCTAAGTCTTTCTAAGCAGCACTTAATGTGCCAGTATTTGGTTGTAAACCAAACTGTTAGATAAATCAAATATTTGATGTGATGATGAGGAAAGATGAAAAGTTAAGGTGTCACCAAAGTTATTACAAGCAACCTGGATGGGAACATGGATGTCCTATCATACATAGTAAAATATCAGTCTCAAGGTGGCCACAAAGAAAGCATCATGGGAAAAACAAAGTCGGGGGGCTGTATTGTCTGGGGATCAGTGTGCCTGTGAGTCTCTGTGCAAGATATCATGGCAATACATCTGGCTGATGACGACTATTGATCAAAATGGCGGACGAACAAACAGCTGACATTGCTATCCACTGAACATTGCTCCTGGTGTAGCTAAGAGGTGCAACTACTCCTCAAAGAATTTAACCTTTGGTGCATGTATTATAAACCCAATGATAACAATCCCCTGCTTCAATCTATCAATTAAGACTAAGATTAAGAAGAACCTAACCCCCCAACACTTGCCTAGATATGTGTTCCTACAGTTAACCAAGTAGTTATCTTGACTAAGCCAAATCAAACTGCAACCGTGCAGGTCCGGTACGCCTGTTGCTGGCACGATACCTTGGGAATGGTGATATATGTAATTTGGGGGTCAATGGCAATTAAACATGGTGTTTGCATTCTACAAAAACAAGGTACTCTGCCAAAAGGAATAAACCATGCACCTACACTTGTTAGCTGTTTCTTTTACTAAATTATTAAAAAAAACATGTTCACTATAACATTTCCTGAATGTCTTACCTGATGGGATTAGATGTTGATGAGCTGCAAGTAATTCAATGGACAGTTTGGTGGGACTCTTACATCTTGATAACATTTGCAAGAGTAAAGAGTATTACATCAGAGCCTTACAGTTATCTTAAATTAATCAACCTACCTCCAGCTAATATTAATTGAGTTTTCATACAGGTCATGGTATAATCAAAGATAAGAAGGGATATTAGTATTTAAAGTAACATATGAGTCTAAATTAATGATTTAATGGCAAAAAATGAATTATTTGATCATCCTTTAGGACAAATTGGACATTTAATTTCACTTTCAACCAGTCAATCACACAGTACAATGATATTTCTGCAGCTCTATGGACTGACGATATTACAGACACAAGGTCAACTGAGGTCAGAATTCAACAGAAGCGACCGCAAATGGTGAATATGCAATTATATCATGCAAACTAGGCTTTACTTTTTCCCTCATGGAATGTCAATGTACCAAATAATTCTCCACATTCAACAGCCCCATCTTACTTATGTTACTAGCAGCGTGGCCGTTGCCCTGCCTGTTGGCCAGGTTCGTTGCATTAGACCGTCTTAGGTTCCCGGATCTGCAGGGAACACTGGCTGAGAATGGCATGCTGTTTGAAAATAGGCAGCCCCTGCACCTTCTGCATAGCAAGAAATTCGGATGTGTGTGGTGGTTTGTCGTGGACTAATGGCCCTCTGGGTCCATGTCTACCATGTTGATGAGACCCACGTGTGGTCTGTTTTTATTGCCCCCAGCTCCTTTTACAGTGGCTCTGTCTCCCCCTGGTTCTGTACTTAGCACTAAGAATAGACCTATTGGTGTTGACAGGCTGGCTTGTGTCTTACGGTGATGTTGCACTATATTGACTGGTTGATGAGCAGTGCCATCCTCCACCTGCTGTACTGCTAGACTGGTGGGCTCTGTTGACTTCAGTAGACTTGTAATGGGTGAGCAATTGTTGCTTGTCTCTGACACTGAGACAAGCTCATGCCCCCGAACTCTTTTAGTGTACCAGCTTGTACACGCATAAACTAGCGAAGCTTATGTAAAGTTGTTACCCTATTTCCATAGGGCTGTGTCAATGCTGGAGAAATGTGTGGTTGCACCAATTCTGATTCTGGTATCAGGAAACAAAAATGCTCAGGATTGTTTGTATTTCGTTCAAACTAATCACACTTGTTCAGGCGGGACTAAGTCCAGGGTGCATTAAGGGTGCCCCTGCAAAACTTTTTACATGTAGGGAAAAACTGCTAGCTTGTCTACTTTGTTTCGTAAGCGACAAGTTTAGGGTTAAGGGAACTTGCAATTTTCAGCTTGTAGGTTGCTAGCTCAGAGGTTGTTCCTGTTGGGACACCAAGTCAGTTGTCCTTGGTCATTGGTCACAATTACTTTACACATTGTTCATTCTGTAAAAAAACGTTGTGTTTTGTATTTTTAGGCCATTGTGGACACAAATACTCAGCAGCAAATGTGTCTAGGCAATGATTGTAATAGCTTCAAATAAATCTACGCAGGGTTGCGGGTCCCTTCTTGTTCATTAATGCAGAGCCACTCCATCATGACTACATATTTGTTTCTTCCACCTTACGTGTTTGCAATGCCCTGAATTGCAGAGTGAGACAAATCAATCCCAATTTAATGCTCAAATGCATTTTAAATCGATTTTTTAGCAAACACCGAATTCTACAAAGTTCAAGTCCAGACCACCCCAAGTTGGGTCATTGCTTCAAAACACACAAACATCTCATTAGCATCATTATGACTGATGGGGACAGAATACCCCTAAAAACACAATGATGAATGAAAATTAAGGCACTAAAGGGCGCCATCCCTGTCTTGTTGTAACTACAATTTCATCAAGGATCCATTCATGTGAGTTAGAGGTTCCATGAACACACATATAGTGTCTACATCCAAATGGGGGAACTGAGGGTGTGCAATGGTTATTTAGAGAGATGGATCGACAAAAAATGAAATGAAAGTCTAGACCTATGGCGAAGAGAGAGAGAGAGAGAGGGGGGGGGGGGGGGGGGGAGAGAGAGACAAACAATGTGTGTGCAAAGAGGCAAAATGGGAAAGGAAGCAAAAAGGGAAAGGGAATGCAGAAAGCCCTTGGCCCCCTGCCTGCAATCTGCAATCTGCTGATGGCGAGGCTCGTGACGAGGAGGTGCACAGCGTCCATTTTTAGCGATGAGGTCATCTTTAATTAACAAAACAAAGAGAGTCAGCTGTGTCACTCCAATCTGTTATCTGCACCCATGCTCAAGGACACCGTTTATCTCCATATAATTCAATCTCTTTGAATGAGGGCTTATCGACGCATCAGGGGGCATTCTTGGTCTCAACCAATAATGGAGCTGTTACATAAACTGGGGAGGGGGATGCCACTGACCCTGGTTGCAGAGGAAAGAAAAGGGGGACATGAGGAGAGTAGAGAGGTATGTGACAGAAGAGGAGAGCGAGGCAAAGGAAGATCCACATGTCATGTATCCCAATAAGCTGGCTGCATGAGCTGGGAGGAGGAAACTGGAACTAAAATAAGGGCAAAGATCAAATGGCTAATCTGTTTCTCGGTCCAACAATGCCAGCATGAGGTGACATCATTGCTGTGTAACCCTCAGCGGTGCTGCTGCTGTCGGTGTCCCTCTTCCACTCCTCTAAGACATTGTCTCTCTTTCTCCTCTTTTTATTTTCTGCACATTTTCTTCTCGTATCTCTCCACAATCTTTTCTCACTTTGTCGTTTCCTGACGATTCTTCTAGTTTTGACACTCTGCCCTGCCCTCGGTTGTTCTTGCCATGCCACGGAATCAGGTGTCTTACGCCGGTGACGCGACACAGCGGGAGTCGCAGGTTTTTAATTAGCGTCAAGTGTGTGCATTTGTGTGAGAGTTGTGGGAAGCACAGTGCTACGCTGATGAGTGCATTCACAAAAAAGTGTCACCTCAGCATAAGGACAAGCCACCCAAATTAGCAGCTGACGAGACAATAGAGGGATTGTAAAAATGTGATAATGGAACCCAGAAGCTTTCTGAATTCAGCCAATGAGGGATACTTTTGGTTAAGCCTTTTATTGGGCTAATTTCATAAAATTTTTGGCACCTTTGTTTTTTTTTCTGGGAACTCCCAGTAAGATTGACAGGAAACGGAGCTGAATGACGTCTGACGTTATAGGGTAGGTAAGCCACTAATTATTCCCATGCTGCCAAAATACGCTCTTGCATCCTTTTTGCAAAACAATGTGGGAGTATAAGGTGTTCACTCATTTTAAAAAGTAGCTGTTTGTTTTAATGGTAGCGGTTGATGATTTAACTTTAAATGAAACCAGGTGAGTTCCTTATGACTGACCTAGTTGCAAATGCCAAATCAGAATATCCTTACAGAGTTGTTTATGTGATTTGATTACTGTTAAATGTACATGCTCCGAATCTACATTATCATTCACACAACTTACAGCTGCTTAATATCTGCTGCCTCTCATTCTGGCATTTTGGGCTGATGCAGGTATCAAAGCTACCTCTATAAGAGATTGCGAGTGTCCATTCCAATGCTTTCATCAAATTTCTTAATATCATCTGTGATCCCCGATATCTTCTTACATATCGCAGCTGGTTTGACCTATTGCTGTGGAGGAATGCTGAGCCCCACACTAATACATCAGCACTGCCTTTTTCTTTCAGACGACTCTCTGAACGCTGTCTCTGCCTTGGTGTGCCATCTAGAGGCCTGTGTGAGGCCAAGTGAAGTGGATCACTCATGTTCATCACTGATGCGACTTAAATCAGAGGATGAGGAGAGGCTTGTAAAAAAGTAACTGCATGAGGGTCCGAGGCCCTTTGAGTAGAAATGAGTAGTTTGATAGAACAGGTACAGCGTTACACAAACAACAGAAAGTAAAGGAAAGACTAAGCTACATTAATGAAGATAGCAGACCTGTCTGAGTCATAAAAGGCACCATGAATCCTTTTACCTGCTTTTCCTAATGTTCCCACTATCACTTTTCCATAGATTCAGCTGTATCTGAATCAGACATAACACAATTAAATATTGTTTACAGATAGCATTTCAGGAATATGATGCTCTCCACCTATACAGTTGGTCACTTAGTTGACTCATATTTGCTGGCAGACACACCACAAGCAGGGCTTCATTTGACTGGAAACAGGAGAAGGAAGAAGACAAGGAGTGCGATGACAAAGAGGTTTGTCTTGCTGAGGAATTAAAATGCTATGCCGTGATCGGGCTTTCCTTTAATTATAGGTATATTTTACACAGTCAGTGCCCTTTGCACAAGGGTCTACAAGCGTAATCACTCTCCTCTGCGTAGCAGGCCACTGAAATTAACATTCAAATTTCCCAGCCCATCTGGATGAGTTATCTTGTTTGGAAAGACTGTGTATGGCCATTAAAACTCACCCCTGCATCTGCTTTTTTTCCCAGCGCTTACTTGGATGCGCCCCGTTGAAACGATTAAATGCAATCGGGGATGATCTCATCTTCACCTATGCTTCATCTCAGTGAGTCACTGTCCCTCTTGACTCACCGGCCTTGTAGGAACAGGTGATCCCTCTCTGTCTGCTCCATCTGTATATCTGGCACTTGCATTGTTGGGTCTTCTTCTATGCTAAGCCGCAGGACGTGATCTCTGCAGTTCTGACAGTGTCTGCGGCACCCTCCTCCTCCTCGCTGTTGGTTTTTGTGACGAAGGCAGAGTCGATGCTGTGAATAATACACCCTCTTCTGACGCCATGGTAGAAGCCCCTGCTTTGCCTGTTCTCACCTCCCTGCGTCTCTTGCTTCAGCTCGGGTAAGCTAACAGCAGGTGTTTGTGTGCCATGACGACAGAGTTCTTGGGAACTCCCTACCAAAGGAAATTGACTTGCAATTGTATCTCACAAGCAGGACACTCTTCTTTCCATTCAGGCACACTCAAAAATTGTATTTTCTTCTATTCTGTGGAACACTGTGTAGACTGTTTGCATGGCTGCTTCTCGGTCTACTGCACATGGCTGTGCAGGGATCCCTCAGCAATAACTTGCCCAAACTAGACGATGGCTTCATTGCATCGTTCAGTGGTTTCATTTTATCTATTCAGGAGAGTGTTTAATGTCACAGTGTCCCCACCTTCAATTTTTCTGCAAGGTCGGGTCAATTGTTCTGGGCTGAGATGATCGCTGCCTCTCTATGAAATGAGCCTCGGATGTGTGTTGTCTGTCATATCGCTGGGGTGTCCTACTGGGTGATACCATGAGATTTTATTTTGCAGTCTGGCCTGACCTTCATTACAAAAATTGCTGAGGTGTTGATGACTGTATACCAGGCATGGATTGGATGCATTAAAAGATAAGTGTGGAACATTGCTCAGGTCTTTACTCTTCCATGCTCATTTGTTATTGAATAGAAGAATTTTTCAGAATGAGCTGGAGGTTTGAGCAATAGAGTTGATAGGGTACCTTTCTGTTATGTGGGGAACGAACGCTCCCAAATACTATGGAGAAACGAATGTCCAAAAGAGTCCATGTAGGGTGGAGTCTGGGGATGATATGGGTCAGAGAAACACTGGCTTTTCAGCTGGGAGAGTCTTACATCCCTGAGTTAACCAATGTAATGTATTTAACTTGCAACACACGTAATGTAATCTTTTCCCAACTGACGAGTTATTTTGTTGCCTAAATCTAACCCAACTGCATCTGTTACATATTTTTTTTTGACCATGAAGGACACCTGACTATTGATAACGATGATGGTCAACCGCTCTCCACAGAAGTGTAATACAGTGATATTACGGGCTTGCAGTCCGGTGTATTGACATGAGCTCTTTGCTTAACATCTTGGCCAAGACAGCAATGTACAGCAGTGTATGTCAGTGTGTGTGTATAAAAGTCATAATGTATGAGGCATGTGAAATATTTCAACACATCTAAGCCCTGTAGCATCTGTCAAACTGCCAAAGAGAGTCTGATACAGTTTCCTCAAGGACAAGCTTTCTAGCAACACCATTTGAACCACTTAGCCAGTGGTTCCAACAGTGTGTTAGCTTATGACTCTACCCTAATCATTGACTAGGAACAACTATGGCACAGCTGAAGGCATTAACATTTATAAATGAGAGAGGTTCTAACATATTTAAAAACTCCTCAGGCACTTCTATGGGTGTAATCAATCATCTAATCAACCATGTGTAGAAGAGAAGTGTGTAAATATGTTGGACTTGTTTTTTTGAGGAATTCTACCGTTAACCATATGATCGTAGGCCATGCACGTTACCTCCTCTGCCACGGAGCATGTACTCGGCTTAAAATGCATATGTGGATCCAGACATGGATGGTGGTGGGGGAACTGTGGGCTGCTGGTGGACCATCATGTCAATATAAATAACAAGATGTATGAACTCTGGTCTCAGCTGTTCTCCTTGCACATCAAAGCAGCAGGTCTATCTTCTAGTCACTGTTGACTTTGGAGGGAAGATTTGTTGGTGACTAGAGAGGAGCCTTCGAGGAAAGATGACTTATTTTGTAAACAGCACTGATAAGTTGGATTATCTAAAGAAATTGGAGATGGCGGCCTTGTTGCTGATGGTATTTACAGATGTGAGAGGAACAGGGTGATGCTACGTGACAACCTGATCTCTCTAAAGCCTATGTAATAAGACAGAGACAAGGTGATGGATCACTTTTTAATTATCTTACTTTTTGTTTCCTGCTTTTATTTTTAGCTGTTTTTAGCTCAAATCAAGGTGTATATGGGCAGGATGCAGTCCTTTTCTGTGTTTAGTGCCAAACGCATGGCTATCTTTGGTCAAGTCTTATGCCTGCAGCAACAAAAAAAAAAAAAAAAAATGACTCAGATGCAATGAATGATGATACATTTGTGTTAAAAGTCAGACGTAAGCCACAGTACACCGAGCGAGAAATTGACAAATTGCAGAGAGAGGCCTAGGCAGCATTAGAAACAGTCAGTGAGCTGACGCGGTTGATCCTTAGACCACCCACCATAATGACGGAGGGTTTATAACTAAAGAAGACACCTCCAAACAGCACACTCAAACTCTGACGTGACTTTTCCACTCAGCGCTGATGCCCACTGTAAGAAGATGTTATGAGCAGAGGCGTCAGATCATTTCTGCAATTTACATCAAGCGAGAGGGAGTCACATTAGCAACATTTATGGATATTAGCTTAGAAGAAGATACCATTCACTCTCAAGATTCTCAAGGACTCCATGATTGCATCCATTCATGCAGGAAGCCGTTGCGGATGAAAAACCCCAGCCAAAAGGGGTGGCATATGACATCATTTGAATCAGCTTATTAACATGGATAAAACTGTCAGCCAGCTTGTGGAGGAACTCACTGCATTCCCAAACAGATACATCTGCAGCGATAACTGGAGTAATGATGGGGGATTTGGAGGTTTTTAAAAAGCATCTTATCCCTAACACATCGCCACTCAGGTGATGAAATTTGTGAATGGCTCCAGCTCTGCTGATGCTGGGGTGAACAACAATCGAAGAAACAGAGACCCATCACATGTATATACACATTATCCTAAAATGAAATGGCTAAACTTACTTATTTGGGTGCCACTAAAATAGAGTTTTTGATTATGTATGTCCAAATAACTTATAAATTGGGAATTTAAACATATGTACACACAACTTCAACTGATAACACATTACCAGTTGAAGTTTACCTGCGATCCATTTTGAAAAAAGGCGACTTGGAAGACCCTGAGAAAAAGTATATGGATAAATCAGGTTGCAAAGACTGTTTTCCCATTGAGAGGAATCATATAATCAAGTCCCTCTTTCAATTAGAAAGTCCAAACCTATGGAAACCTTCCATCCAAAAAATCAGGATCTATTTCCTCCCAAATGACTGACCTTAACATATCTATCTCAGGAGGGATACAGTATCTTCTCCTATCCTCGTCTAGACGGCACTGACATGAAACATGGCTTTGGGAACCCAATGAGAGCTGCATCCAAGTGTCTACATCTCCACACTCACTCTCTGTCTGCCATCTGTATGAGTGTGCACATGGCTGAATGTGTGTGCTCTTGAGTGTGTGACTCATGCTCAGCATGGCTGAGTGTCTGTGTGTGGCTGTCTGTTTATCTTTCCTCTCTCTCAGACACCAGCCCCAAGCAGTGTTTCGACTTGGCAATGGATGTGGATGCAGCCTCTACTCCTGTGAATGCCGGCGCCGGCTGAATCTCCTCTGCTGGTCGCAGGTGCTGCCCCTTACTACTGATGATGTCGGTGGTGGTCAATCCATACTATGTTCACCTGTGCCTCGTCTGTCTCCTGATTTCTACGGCACTGTCGGTGCAGTTGTCCTTTGTACTTTTTTTGTCATCGGGCATCTATTTTGATTTGATATTTTCTTCTTTCTTCCTCGGCTAGTATACCATCTGTCGAGTGCTCCATATCCAGCTGCCCAATCCCTCACCTGACGTCAATCTGTGAGGCAGTTCAGAATGGTGGAATTTGATTGCAATAAAAAACCTGTTAAAAAGAGAGAAGTACCAACTTTGTGCTTGACTTTCACTTAACATATGTAACTATATAACCTCTTGTTTTCCACAGTGTTCTCTCTTCAATGCTTTAAAATTGAATCTGATTCACCTCTCTCCACTCTACATTGGCAAGTACAAACCCCAGCTAAGCTTTGGATCAGGAGTTTTTCCCTATGATTGTGTAGATTGTCAAATAGGGTTTACTGTAAATCAGCCGAGTAATCCTTTAGAGTGTACCCACCCTCAGAGGTTGGGAGAAGCTCGCCGATTCAAATCATCGTGCAGTCTTGGAAAATATGAACAGGGAAAATGAAGGAGAAACACTTGCTTTCCAGAAAACCACCAAGATGCCCTCGAGCAAAGTATTTATCCCCAAACTGCTCCATTAGAGCTGCTCAGTGGCCAACGATAGACGACTGGTTTCACGAACAGCTTCAACAGAGAAATGTGTGTGTGTGTGTGTGTTTGCAAAAGTCAAGCAGGTGCTGAGAAAAAGCATCCAAGATATAGATGAGCTTGTTACTTTGTGTACAAAAGGTGAGCTAATGGAAAAGAAAAACTGGACTTCTTATTCATCACTGGTTTTACTATAAAGACTTCCAATTTTCTGGATGCTCCTTAAAAAGCTAGCAGCGTGTGCAGCGAGCACAAATCCAATGATTCCAAAATATGTCAGAGTAAGTGTGAGAAAATGATGTTTCTCAGACACTATGGTTTTTTATTTGCTGAGTCCAGAGAACAGGATCTCATCATTTTAAGAGGCCCCCTATTATTTCATAAATCGACCCCTGCAGTGGCTTCCAAGTTTGTATCAGCAATCTTGATCCCCACCCCCTTTTGGAGAACAATGAAGGTTTTGTGTAGCTAAAATTTGCAGAATTAGCAGTGCAAGTGGGAGCGACCCCAGACGCGTACCTGCACAGTTCATAATACTTGATGTTTCCAGTGATGGAGAGCCCATATTCCTGCCAATTAACATTACCTACTCCTCTCTGAGAGGGTTCAGATGCCGTACACGCACGTAATCAATGCATTCAACTCAAATTTGCTTTGTTGTTTAGCCAAAAGTTATCTTTAAAGTTTGTCCAGACACTTTAAGAAAGTTGAAAGTAAACAAAAGAGACATGACTAACAGTTAGAGATAAAGAGTGACGGGCATAAGGGGAAGAGAAAAAGACAAAAGACCAAGACAATGACTTCTAATCTCTATTATAGTGTCTGTTACGACATGATTTATAGTGGTGACTGGCACATAGCAGAATGAGTCACCCACACCATCTGCCCCTTCCTACCTCACCTCTGCCAGCATGCCTGTGTCTAGCTGTCTGTACCCTCTTTTCGTTCGCTGGTGCCCACGCTTCATCAGCACTCCTCCCAGGGGTGATGGATGGCCTGTCCATACTTCCCAATGACTACAGCCAGCTTCTTCCAGACCACCTCATTTCTCCAATATTATTAAATTCCTTCCTATCACCCTTCCTCTGACTCACACCAGCCCCTCGTCACAACCATGACCACTTACTTCCCCAGCCCCACGGCACAATGGTCAGCACCATTTATGGCAATTGATAAATTGCTCTACGTCATCTTCTCTCATCCTCAGTCTAAGCTCCTTCTGTTCTGTTTCCAGACCAAAACTTTAACCTCACTCCTTGCAATTGTAACTTTCACTACTTCAATCAACTAATCGGACATCTTTATTCTTTTTCCTTATCAGTGGCATTGAACTGTCCTTTCCACTCTCATTATTTTTTCCATCTTTATATTTTCATCACCACTTTGAAAGAATACTTTTGTAAGGAGAAAATGCAAAGCTGAAAGAGAACTTAGTTCTGACTCCGGTTTGACCTTCAGCATGGCTCATCATTGATTTTCCCAGCAATACATCACCTTATGTAATTAGTTTTCCTTTTGTGAAAAATTCAATGATACACTTAGTTTTGCTGCAATCAAGCTCCAATCTCAATTGCCCCCATAAAAAAGTTACTGACCCCTGTAACTTACAAAACTGAGAACTGATTCGAGTTTTAGACCTTGAGAGTGACATTTTGGAAAAGTGAGCACACTTTGGTTGGTCCTCACTTTTGTACACAAGAGGCTTGTGGGTTAAGACTTGATTTTAGGGTAAGGGTAAGAATTAGGTTTAGGTTAAGGTAAGGTCTTCAGGGTATGGGGCAAGGGAATGCATTGTTTCAATTAGGGTCCTCACATGGATAGGTGTACAAACGTGAGTGTAAGTTTGTGTGTGTACAACAATTCTGATTGCTGAAACAATAAAGACATACATCAAGGGGGAAATGTGTCAAATACAGCTGCTTTGGGGTTTTAGGTACAACCAGCCACCAACCTTAAACATCGGTATTCTAAGTTGGGAATGAGACTCAACAATCAGCTATCTTACATATTTAACCATTAAGTAAAGCTACATTTAAAAACTGTAAAGATTTGACCAACATAATAGATCATAAATTAAATTGTTCTATGGGCAAAATAACATCATCAGCCTCATCTCTATACAGTTTCAAAAAGTCAACCAACTCTTGGCACATAGTTTTTCTACCTGTGTAGACCTCTGCTTCCAAGGGATCCTCTACTCGTTTATGCTGGATGATGTAATCAGAGACTTTGCAGCCAATCAGAGGCTCCACATCCACCCACTCCAGGGCCACCATTGTGCTTGAGGGCTCCAGGTAAGGGGCTAGGCGCAATCTAAAACATTCAAATAGAAAAGACAAGGTTTAAGATATAGATATAACATCAATATCAACAATAACATCAAAAGGCTACCAAACAACTGTATGTTGCCCTCATTTGGAATTTTAATATCAAACTTTGTGTGTTTATGTGCCCAATGCCTAAGGATAGGTAGGAATCCCATGTGGCCATTGTTGTGTCTGTCGCACCACTGCCTACATCTCATTGCACAACAAGACGGCAAACAGCTGCTTTCAACAAAACAACATTCCGATGCCACCTGTTCTCCAGCAGTGTTCCTTGTGCAGTTTTTCCTCTTTAATCCCTGAAAAGAGATAAAAGAACAATATTTCCATTTTGCCTGCCCTGCAGCTGTGTCTTTGAAAATGACTGAAGAGGTAGGTTATCCCTCTTTCACAGAAAGCATGCAACTCGGTTTCATCCTCATGGTCAATAATAATAAGTACTGCAGGTTTTCATGGGCCTTACACTCCGGCACTGGCCAGGCAGGGTTGGAGATTTGGCTGCTGCAGTGGCTCTTCACTGGCCCTTTCGTGCCAGCAGGCATGGGACCAGGGAAAGCCTGACCAAACCTCTGGTTGTGGCAACACGCCATTCCTCTCCAATTCCACAACCACAATCCACAAACAAACAATAACAAAACCACCAAAAGCATCTTAAACCACTTGCACAATACTTGTGCAGCATAATCTAAGTCTCAAGTATCATTGCGTGTGTCCCAAATACCAGTATTTCTGGTAAAGTATTGCTGAAAGAAGAGACAGATCTCACCAGTCTATGAAGTAACAGTTTTAGAATTTTTGGTCATATCAGATGATGTTTATCACCAGATGGAATTTCTGACAAATTGTAGATGTTAAAATGTCCATTTTAGTCTGAGCACTTTTGATTTTTGACCCTGGAAACAGAGTGGTGGTTTGTTGCTGTGACATGTTTTTGACATAGAAGCCACAGTCATAATGGGAAGATAACCTGCACACGCTGATTCATGTAAACATTTTCCCTGCACAACATTTCAAAAGAACAGTTGTAAAACAAGGAATACATTTTTTGTCACAAACACCATAACATGGCAATCTGAATTTGTCCAATATAACTTTGAATTTTACAAAGAGCTGAATTAGTGAACTATTTTGATTCCATCAATGTGTGCTATAGTCCAGTAGTCAATCAGCCAGATCATTCAGAAATAGAGATTATACTCTTAGAGATATCATAGATATCTTAGTATGAATATTACAGATCCTTAAATAAAGTATAATGTAAACAGTTGGATGTTGTCTGTCACCTTTAGTTAAGCATCATTATTATGCATCTTTAAGGTCCATTTTTTAAGATGGGTGATTATTCAGTCTAATTCAGAACTTGTCTAATACTGACACTTTCGATTGGTTGCTTGGTTGGTTGGTTGGGATGGCCAGCAACCCAAAGTGTCAGAATTTTATGAGTTGTGATTGAGACTCAATATCCCATCTTACAAATTGGACCCGTAAAGTTATTCATAATAGTACTCACTTATTATATCAACCTATTTGTTGGAGTGTGACCACTTGATGGGTCACACCTGTCCAAAAGACAATGCCATTGGCATCTAACCTAGTCAGTAAAATTTGTGTTGATGTCAGCTTATTGTTGGGCGATGACATCATCACTATACTACTCTATCAAAGAGAAAAAAGTTCCAAAGAACTTCATCATTAGGGTTGTTTGAATGCAGGCAAAAGAAGAGATTTAAAGGTAACTGGTTTAGCATCAGCATTGGCTCGAGATATACGTTGACCTTTTTTACAGCGTTACCACAAATTGTACGAAATGTATGAAATGTAGAGAACAAGAATAATACAAAGCTATAAATGTAGTTTTAGTTAAAAATGTGGGCAGTATCTTTGAAGAAAGAAACCTCATTACATTAGTTGCATTTTATCCTTGTTCAGCTTTCATTGTTATTCTCCAGTGATGCCAATAAATGTTGCCCCTTATTCTTTCTGCAACACAGCATACATATATATATATATATATATATATATATATATATATATATATATATATATATATATATATATGTATATATGTATATATATATATATCTGTATATATGTGTATATCTATATATATATTTATATATATATCTCCTATCTATTATATATGTATCTCTATATATAGATATATATATCTCTCTTCTCTCTTCTCTCTTCATCTCTCTTCTCTCTCTCTCTCTCTCTCTCTCCCTCCTCTATCTGTGTCTCTCTATCTCTCTCTCTCTCTCTCTCCCTCTGTCTCTCCTCTCTCTATCTATATATATATATATATATATATATATATATGCATAAAACATATATTCATTTTTTTTTTATGAAATGCTTTCATTGCATTGTAGCCTTGTTCTCTGAAACCGTGCCCTTTCAACTTCTTCTTTCTTTTTTTTAAGTTCTCAGGGCAACAATGGCTGCAACGGATGACTCACAAAAACCTTAGGAGTATTATTAGGACACCTTGAATGAGAGCATGTTCTTTTCAGAAGGGTGTAAGGGCCGACTGACAGCTATTAGAACTTTGGGGACTGTACTTGTGTCTACAACTTTTTCCAGTTCTCCCTAGGAGTCAGCAGAGACAGGTAGGTATATGTGTGTGTGTGTGTGTGTGTGTGTATGTGTGTCCATGTGAGTGTGCCTGTGGTGCATCAGTGCATGCATCCATGAAATCTCCCTCGTGCATGAATTCCTGGGTGTCATGGTGTCACCTCACACTTACATTGGTTGCCTGAGGGGGCTGCAGTTAGGCAGGCCATCTTTGCTGAAGGCACTCAGGTCGCAGCGACACCAGTTATCAATGACATCGCCCTTTCCGGCACACCAGTATGAGCTCATTGTGGCGCTCTTGAAGGCCTGTAAAGGGTAACAGGTGAGAGAAATGCAATTATCTCTTGGAACATGCGCTCCCTGTCCATCTATGCTTTACCCACCCCCATCTCAATGTCCTCCATATCCCAGAACACACACGGGCGCACTTCCTTGCACTTCTGTCCATGTAATGACTCTCCATTGAATATATTATTTTCCTTGTTTTCCTCCCCTATCCCCTAAAATTAACCATCAACACTATCATATCAAACCTTAGCCTTAATAGCCCTTTGACAAAGTGGGGACCGCCCAAAATGTCCTCACTTTGCAAAATGTCCTATCTATGAAGGTCTAGAACTCACAATGGTTCTAACAAACACAGAAGTGCAGGTACACACGCACACACCCACAATGACACCAACACTGACACACACACACACACACACACACAAACTGGCATACACACACATACACACACACACACACACATACACACACACAGAGTGACCTTTTCATACCCACCGTTCCCAATTACTGGAAGGCAGGAACATCTCACTAACATCGACAAGCTTACACCGTGATATCATAGATGCACTGTGACTTTTATGATGGAGGTGTGAAAGCTGTGACACTCCCCACCTCCCTCGTTCTATGTGTATGTTTGTGTGTGTGTGTGTGTGTGTGTGTGTGTGGATCCGTCGGTGTTGCTGTCGGTCGGTCTGAGAAAGGGATGGAGGGGGGGGAGGATGTGAGGAGATGATGTCATCTCCTAACATCTCCTTGTGCTGCTTCATTAACGGGCGAAAGAAAAATCAAAGGCAGAAGCTCAGTCATCCTCTAAAAGGCAGCAAAATGCCAATATAACCGTCAAAGCAATAAAGTATAATGTCAGGGCTTTCCCTAAAGCCACAGGCATGATAGAGAGCGAGTTCAAGGGAGTTCGCAAGCACTCTGGCTCCCCCTGTCACACTATGGATCAATGGAGCACTCAGTTATTTATGTGCTCTAACTGGTTGGCAGTACTGCCTCATGCAGACAACTTTGGAGATGTACTTGATCATGGTCACAAAAATAGGACACTGGAACCATGCGGAAACATTATCACTGGGTACCAGGCATCCAACAAAAAGCAGAGAGAAGCCACTCCTTTGTTCCAATACACCATGACATTCACTTATCCGAAGGCAAAGGAACTGATGAGACCACACACATTTTTAAGACGACGGCGCACATGCAGCGTGCACACGTGGGCACATTGCAAACACACATAGAGAAGCTCACTCTCCAATTAAAGATTGATTTCCACAGTTGGTCGTTTCATTTCATTGGAGAAATGCCAAGGAAGATTTCTGCAGTGTGTTGATTAGTGAAAGTGACATTTGAGATGACTTTGGGCATAGTCCTGACCAGAGAGGCGGGCGGCTTGGCCAAAAAAAGAGTCAGGGTATGCACTCAGAAGCTGATGTTAGCATTTCCACAACACTGCATTGTTAGCTGTAAAGGAGGCTCAACAGCCTTTCATGGGAACTGACTTCTTCCAATACCACTTGCTTTCACTCAAGGCACAGAATCTTGAGAGTGAAAGTGACCTAAATGGGCAGCAGAGTAAGAAAGAGTGAAGGAAAGAGAACAAGACTGAAGAGACCAAAGGAAATAGTATGGTAAAAAAATCAACACGATGAACAAGGAGGCAAAAAAAGGTGACTCCCAAGGCTGAAAGAATTCCCCACCTTACTGTGGGACAGGATCAGGATCATTCAGTAGCCAAGGCTTTCCCATTATTCATCCTCCAGTACAAGACCCTCAAAATGAGCATGCTGAATGAGCAGTTATTATAGGGAGCAGGCGAGCACTGTAATCCATGGCCATATAATAACCCCCTGGAAAACCAAAAAGGGGAAAAAGGTAATTACATTTCTCCCCCCTTGCCCGAACCCATGAGGCTAACTGCTGCCAGAAAACAACAGCAGCAGGGGTCTTGCCACCTCATGTCAATGGGAAGCAGGCCACAGACAAAGGCAACAAGAGAAACCTGGACTCAAGGTCTATGCACGCACACAGACTAGACAAATATGAGAAATGAGAAATGACCTCCGCTGCTAGGGGCAAAAGAGAGAAAGACCACAGGACCGCCATTCGTTTACCACCACAAGATTCCTAGAAAAAACCCATATGGGTCCGTGCGCTTGATTGCATGGCTGCACATGTGAAAAATAGACAAAGCGATTACTGCCGTGTTTATGTTTGAAGAGTAATGTAAGCCAGTCTCTGCTGGGTAAACAGGGAATCTAATTGTGGTTTAGAGAATGAGGTTGGGGGGGTGGCTTTTGTTCGGGGGGCACAGGAGGTAAAACAGAGATGAGGATTTAGCAAGAAAAAGTGATTGTTAGCTAAGGCATGTAAAGTGATAATATGTCAAGTGCGTGGCGGTGAAGACAGTGATATGTCCTGCTGGTGCAAAAGCCTTGGTCAGTAAGGAAAAATCCTTTAGCGAGATGAACAGACACATTGAAATTGAGTACTTCTGCATTCAGCGCAGTTACAAGATACCCTATACTTTATTGATTAACCACACATCATACATTTCCCAGAACACTATAGATCTATATACATTCTGTCTTGGCTACGTAGGGGTGAGAAACAAACCTCATCCATCGCGCCTCAAATTAGAAAAGCAAGTATTTTGACAAAGACACTCCTATCTGAGCACTGACTGTAACAGTGTAAGACCCATTCTGTGCAGTCATGACAGATGTGCTTTCAGGAGCTGGTGATGCCTCCATGGTTACATAACACATGGTTCTGCCGTTTCACAAATGTGCCACAATTCATCTCTATTGACCTTATCGATACTGAACAAATTGAGCTGAAATGTAATCACCCCCTGCTTTGGACAAGGGAGACAAGATCAGTGAGCAGCAAAGCCACCGAGCATCAGCAACAACTCCGGCCGCAAATTCCAAGCCTTGACATCATTCAGACCCTGCAGACTCACTGGCACCAAAACACTGTTTGGACCTTTCACTTTCGTCAAAGCCTGTCGTGACTTCCAAGAAGGCAACGGAGGCCATTGTGACCTCTTTAATGTATTAATCTGTTTGTCTAGTCTAAACTGACCATATTACTGTCCTTCTTCAGAGGCTAATACACGAAAACACTGGCCAGCTGGCCCACAGTATTGATTTATAAGATGATCACCAGTGGTGGTAAAGAGTCTAAGTCAGCACACACAGGACACCATCAATAGTGACCTAAGTGTGTATGTCTGTGTGTGTGTACGCACACACAAATGCACTTATGTATCCTTTCCAATCATTCAGGGCTAATGGTGTTAACAAAGGTACCAATGGGCTGGTTCTAGGAACCTCGTCACGAGTAGTACTTCCAGGAAATTGGACACTGGGGGCAGCTGGAGGCTTGGTTCACCTAGAGGTTGAAGGGGGATTGCATTGTCATTGGAGAACCTTCAGACAGCAGGAAGTGGTTTTTAGGTGTTCCAGCTCAGTCTGACATTGCTCTAAAGTAATCTCACCTATTTAGCAAGGTGAATTGACTTATTTCCTGTGTATGTATGTCATCTTGTTATGTCTTGATATTTGTTAACAGTGTGAGCCAAAAGAAAAGCTGCACAGAAAGGGATTAAAATAAGAGTTTTCAGGCCAAGGACCCCTTACTTTCTTGTAAAACCCCAGTAAGTATTTTGTAAGAAAGTCTGGTGCATACTTAAATGGGGAATTTAATGACATGTAGAGTTGTCTTTAGTACCATGTATGAACAAGTCGGCAGCAGCTGTAGCGTGGCTAATGTTAGGCACGTTAGCCTCACTCTCTTGAATCTCTCCAGTGGTTTCCTGTTGCTCAGTATGTCACAAAACAATCCATTGTGGCTCACAAGAATGTGCATGTGACCTTGGGATAATAATAGGATAATTGGCAAACACATACTAATAAATAGGAGGTGTTTTGGATGAGTGATTAAGCTTACATTTAGGTAAGCTAGCTCCAATGTGTTCTCCAATTAAATGTTTTTATTTTGTATGTACATGTGTATTTTCACATTTTAACACATTTAAATTCATGAAAAATAAGAATTAAAAATATATATTTCAGTTAAACTAACAAGAAGACTTGGTCTGTTGGATACAAGGATCTATAAGACCAATGGATTCATTATCGATGCCTCCTCTGAACCCCTAGCTCTTTCTTTGGGATTTAGCCTCAGTGTGCTCAGTTTGGATGCTAAGGGTTAGGGTCAAGTATGTACCACTCAAGGACAAGGACAATCACGGACAAGTATGTACCACTGCTGATGTAATTGATGCTTTATGGACCAAAAGTCTAGAATATACCCTCCGTTTCTAGTTTATAAGAACATCTAACAAAAAAGAATGCATTCTAATACGACAGCCTTGCGATAAATCCTACCTTTAATGAAGCTGGAGGATGCAGTTGGTGGTGCTGTACATTGTACTGTGTTTCATTGTCAGGTCATTCTATTTGTCCCCCCATCTATATCAATCAGAGGAGGATAATTAACGGAACACCTCTCTGTTTAATGCAATGCAGTTCAACAGCACCCCAGTCAACACCTCTCTTAAGCAGTTGAACATTACAACCTCCATACTGGAAGGATTTCTTGCAGTGCTGTTATATTAGTCTGCATTAGTTTTAGTTAGGTGTACCTAACAAACAGGGAACAGAGAAACACTGGCCAAACAGTGTTTAAATGAATCTTTTTAATGAATCTTTTTAATGATCCATATGAGTGTGTGCTCTCCTTGGCACTGAAGTGATGATGACCCTGAGATCTGAACTTTTTTTTTCTTTTATGTGTAGATTATGTCACCTACCGGATTGAGTTATGTGGTAGACTATTGGCTAGAGTTGGCAGCAGCATCCTGGGTAAGTTGCTTTATCTGATGTGCACAGCTTTGTGCAGGAAACTGCAGGAAGTATTCAACAGGGGAATGTGCAAAAGTTCACATAATGCAGTTTCAGAATATTTGAAATCTGCAAGACAGTAATCCAAATAAAGCATTGTTGTAACTCGCTGAGTCAGACTCTTCCTCCTTTTGGTGAAAATATGTTGCTGCTCCTTGCCTCTGTTCCCCCTCCTGCCCCCACTGTAAATGTTCTAGGCACGCCCCTGCGAAGGTCTGCAGCAGAAAGCATGACAGCGGCCACTCGGAAAGATATAGAGCATTCTGGGCCATTAGACTCACAACCAATTTGTTCAAAAGGTTTGCCATAATTCAGTCACAGCAACACAGGACATAGGACCACTGGCAAGCTCCACAGGCATTAGCTTCTTTATTTATCCACTGAGGTATTTTTCTCTGGCACTAAAACAGGGAAGTATCTGTGTGCGTGTGTGTGTTTGCGTGCACACACCAGGGCCTGTAAGCAAGACCACCTTAGTCGTGTCCGAGCCAATTCCAAGACCGGTTCCAGTCGAATTCAAGTCAAGAACAGGTTTAAAGCAAGCCAAACCCGAGATCAGAGCAACTTGAGAATACCAAGACAAAGGGGCAGTAAACCTCAAACCTTTGCTTCCAAATTTAAAACATCACTGTGTTTCTTTGAGATGAGCGAATGTAATAAAGTATCTACACATTTTACAACTAGTGAATACAAAAGGAAGTTTTGGGACAATCATCTACACAGGTAAAATTCCTTTTAATTGCTTGGGCAATAATGAATCAAGGACATCCATGTGTTTTAAAAGGTCAGTTCACCTACGAGTAAAAGATTAAAAAATTCAGATGGTTCAGGTTTTATTTGCTTGACACTTGAGATAAGTTACCAATAAACAAATTCAAACATTATTTTGGAATGTTTACACGAATTACACTTAAAAACTTAAGAAGTATTCCAATTTTTGGAGAACCCCTGTATTTTTTTTTTGTACATACTACACAAACAAATCTCTACAGCAACAGTTAAGGCCTGGGGATAACCCAGAGGGCCCCATGTTTCTTAAAAGGGATGCTTCCGAATTGTTTAAACATCATGTTTCAGTGTAATTGAGACAATATGTCTTTTTAATTTTGGGACACTATCCCAACCCTAACCCTTAAACCAACTCCAACCCCAACCCAACCCTAAAACCAACCCCAACCCTAATCCTTATCCTTTAACATATTAGGGAATAACTCAGGTAACTCTCCATTACCGACTGAGAGGATCAGTCTTACAGGTATTGCTTATCCCAAATTCTTAACTAGTCATTGGTAATGTCATTACTGGACACACAAACAAAGAAATACTTTATCCCATATTCTCCTCTTTGACAGAGCCACACAGAGCAAGCTGAGGGGAAGGGAGCTACGCCAGTCAAGCATTTAATTATTTTTCTTTTCAGTGCTGGGTAGTGGTCCTTTCATAGAAGAGGTAATTTCATATTGTAACAAAATCCCCCTCTGGCTTTATAATGAGGAGATTTATGTGAAAGGGACATGACATGTTCTGTCAAACAGTCGGGCAGTCAGGGAGAGGCCACTGAAAGATGCAGCTAGCCGAGAAAGGAAGGAGGAAAGGAAGTTAAAGGAATGGGGACAAGTCCATGTAAACCTGATATATGCATACAAATATGTATACACATATGGGTATGACCTCAGTCCACTGATTCGTAAGCTAAGACTCTATTTTGATTGCTTCAGGTAACAAAAAGGGAACCTCATCTCTGAGAAAGCTATTGCAACGTGGCATCTGTCTCTCCCGATAGACCCAGCAAAGTAGAAAGATAGTCTCAAGCAAAAGAGTGTGTGAGAAACACACACACAAAGCCAGAGAGAGAGAGAGAATGAGCATGTGTGTGTATGGAGTGGCAGGTTGTTGTGTCGCTTGTCGCTAATGTAATACATGTATGTGCCTCTCAGACTAGCAGCAACCGTTGCGGCCAAGAGAACAAGGGGAAAGATTGGGGGAAAAAAAAGAAAAGAGGAGCAGAGCGGAGTGATGGACTCCCCTCCCTCCCAAGAGGTCGATGACATCAATAAGAAGCTAATAATCCTGCCTCCAGCTACCTCAGAAGGGCTTGCCAGAGCGATCCACTGCAGTCTACCCCTTCTCCTCCTCCTCGTACATCTCACTCTCTACGTCCCCAGAAGACCACGGGTTGGGTAGGGGGAGAGAGGAGGATGCATAGCGAGATGTTCAGAGGAAAGGGAAAAGAGACATTTTGCTCTTCCTCACGTTTAGCTATCGATGAGGCCCACTAGGGATCGTCTGCTATTGATTGTGCTTTCTTTTCTTTGGGGCTGCGGCGCTTGTTATGGGCGGCACGTACAGGGGGCTTTGTTGTTTGTGTGTGTGTGTGTGTTTGTGAGTGCATATATATATGCATGTGTGTGTGCTTTTGCCTCTGGTACTGTTGTTTCCTGCAGTAATTTCAGAAGGTAAGGTAATTAGATGCTTGATTGGGAGGAGCGCAAGCCAGTCTGCTCCCTATGGCGCATGCACGCATGTGTGTTGGGTGTGAGTCACCTGCAAACAGCTCTGCGTTGGTTTACACACATGCACACGCGCACACACACACACACACACACGCATGCAAACACACACAGACACACACACACACACACACACACACAGAAGACATGTGCCGGATATTAGGTAGCAAGACAGTGTCATGAAGAAGCCCAAACAGAGCAGAATGTGGTAAACAAAATGTCAAGTGAAGCCAGAGCCCCCCTCCTCAATTACCTTATGGAAAAGAAATCCGATATGATTAACTCCCACTGCACAAAGATCCAAAGACTTTTCATACAGGATGAATCATAAACATAACACGCAGCCATTAAACTGATATTACATTCAGCTGTGTGTGCTTGTTTAGACACGTACACACATATATATCTCACACATACACACATTGACTTTCCCACAAGAGGAGAAAACCATGATGTCATCTTTTTTATGCCCTCTGTATTACAGTGCTCATTTCCAGTGGTCAAAGTTAACCAACTCATGCCACCTAGAGGGGATTTGTGACAACTGCATCGGTTCAGCTCCTCAGAGGACAATGGATCTGTACAGTATAAAAAGGGTTACGCCATCACCACATGGCATGAGGTTGTATATAAGTAGAATATAGTGAATAATAAGGAAAAGCCTCCTTTATTTTCCAGCAGATTTCAGCTTTTGTCAAAGGGAGGCACAACATATACTTGTTAATTTGCCTCACATTGACAATAGATTTCTGTTTGCAGAAATGGCATAATCACATGCTCACTTTTACGCAAAACTGTTAAATAAGTCTATACATTTCGGATTATATGTGTAAATAAATAACAAAATGCTACAATTTAAAGGTGCAATATGCAAGAATTGAACACCTGTCAAACATTCATATTTCAAGCAAATAGAGGACAGCATATAACCAGAGTTACTGCTAATTGCTGCTAACTGTAGATGCCATTAGCTAGTTAGCTCAGTTAGCCTTGAAGCTAGCGGTCTGGGCTAGGAGCTCAGAGCAACAGGAAAGTGTTGGTGTAGTTTTCACCAAACAGGAACTTTGAACCCGGATGAGGCTAGCTGATTTCCATTCCTTTCGTCCAAAACTACTTAGGGTTATGGTTAGAATAAACCGATAAAAGACCATTCCTGGAAGTCGATGTTTTTCTTATGTTTGCTTCCACCTCCAGCAGGTATTTTGATGCCACACATCTCTCGTCTTAATTCTCTGTTATGACCACTTTCTCAGCCTCTCCTACACACACATGCAAGAGTACAACAGCGTGCCCACGGACGGACTTCCTACCCCCTCGCTCCTTTCTCACCTCTTTGGTGACATTGTCTTGGACCAGGCTGTAGAGGGGCACCACGCGGCTGACTTCCAGCAGGACAGGGATGGGGGAAGGCTGCTCTCCGCTCCTGCTGTTACTGGTGCGGCCTCTCCCCGACACTCCTCCCATCACGGCCTGGTGATGGCACAGGTGGCAGCCAGCTGGACAGCTGCCTTTCTCCTCGCAGCGGATCTCTACACCGTTCACCATGTCGTCAGTCAACAGCTGGCTCTTCTGCAACGCCGACAGGTAGCTGATGAAGGGGACTGACTTCAGCTCTCGCCGCCCACCTCCGCCAACCCCCTGGTCTGTTGCCTCTGGAGCGGTAGACAGGAGTGGAGGGGAGGTTATGTGTAGGAGCGGGAAAAAGTGAACACAACACATTATTTACATGCATTTTAGGAAAATGACCAACAATCTCCTCTTCCTAAACTCTCTCTAATCTTTACTTCCATAAAACAATGTATTAATCTTCACTTGGTGTAGCATTCACAGTCCCCCAGTTGCGCAGAAAGTCAGCATCTGGATTTACTTTTACTTGCTGCCAGGGAAAAGAAGAAAAAACAACAACTAATCCTTTTACTGTCATCGGCTTGCATAGAGAAAGGACGAATGGGATGGAGGAGGAGTGACACTGGCTTCTCATCCTAAGTGTCAGTTACCTCTGTTTGATGTTCTCCCAAGGAGCGGAGAAAAGGCTTCTTTCTAGTGATAAAAAGGTGCATTAAGATTGGAATTACCAGCTTGTGATGTAGCTTGTACCTGCAAATGTACGATTCCCCTCATCCAACCCTCGATATTGCAGCTACGTGGTCAGAGTATAGAGTAATAAAGCTTTGTTGGTATGTGGGAACACACAGAATGGATAAATGTTTAAGTTAGGATCCCAAACCCGCACTCACATACACAGAGGCACATGATGGAACGATAAGATTACAAATGCATACACTGTTACATAAGAGTACATGTATACACGGACACCAAGAGCAAAACAAGTAAAACCCTAAACCTGAAAGACAGCAGAGAAAAACCCCTTGACGTGATTAAAGGTAGGGGCAAATCAGGATGAATAAGAGTTAATATTTCAAACGACTTCTCTCCTGGTAAAAAAGTTTTTATGGACAGTGAACTCAAACATCCTTCAAACTATTGCCAGCGGCCAGAAAAAGGAAACAGTGCGTGAACTCAAATGTGTTTATGTGAGAAACAGAGAGAAAAGCAAGTCTAAATGAGTCTACGTGTGCAAATTTCACTTGTGAGCCCTGTAGTGTCAGCAATGTTAAATAAGTTAACCGGAGACACGAAAAGGGTGTGCTAACTTCCAGAAATTCATTTCTTAAACACAAACACATGCCAACAGATGTGAGGCGTTTAACAGCTCTGAGAAAAACACAGCACACGAGGGGATGTGTTTTTCAAGGATCGTTGTCTCCCTGATATTGTTTGCACAGAGAGAATCACGCGAGTGTAATGTTGATGTGACATTTAGAAATCATTTCATTAGAATATATCCTTAAATGAGGTCTATTATCACGCAAAGTACGGTAATCGAGAGCAGAAGGCCTTGATGTGACCTAAAGTTGCAAAAAGTTCAGTTTTTTCTTAGGTCTCTAAAATTCCAAAAGATCAAAACACGTCATTACAGAGCATGAAAAATTATAACAGATCTGTGTTATACTGAATCATTAGAAAGCTTATATTAAAACAGTTGTAGCAGAAAAAGTGTCCTTAATGTTAATAATAAACATGTTCACAGAAAGTCCCTACATCCGTCCCTACAGAATATTCTAAGGTTCAATGTTTAGTGTAACAGCTGTAATGCAGCGTTGCTGTATTCTATGCAGTGTTTAGCTTGCAAATGCTAGCATCAGCTCTTCATCTGGGTTTAAAGTTCCTGTACTATAGCGGTGTAAACAACACCAACACACCCTGGTGCTCTGAGCCTCCAAACCCAGACTGCCAGCTCCATGGCTAACCAAGCTAACTGACAGAAAGCAGCAGTTAGCGGCGTCTTTGGTGATATGTTGACCCCTATTTGATAGAATGAGTTTGAAATAGGTGTTTTTGGGGTTATCCGAATATTACAAGCGCATAATACTGGCTCAAAATGTAACATTATAGATAACGTCAAAGAAAAAAACATACAGGTCCTATATATGTATATGCTTATGTAAAGGTAATTGGCAAGACTGAACAAGCCGTAGCTATAATTCACTTCCAAAGACAGAAAATATGATGAATGCTAAAATGCTGTAGGTCATTTTGTGGCAGGACACCTTGATTCATGTGTCCAGCGAAGATTCTGGTAAAGGAGATAACATATTTATCTAACAACTCTAAAATATATACACATATGTGGGGCGCCGATTGTAAAATTGTGCATGCTAAAACATTACGACAAACCACATTTTAAAAACGTGAATTTTTCAATGTTACGTTTGACCAGATTTACAGCAATATTTGTGAACTTTGTGATATTCATTTATCTTGCAAAAATATGTCAATGTTAAATCTGAATTAAAAAATCTAAATCTAAATGTTAAATCTAAATGTTAAATCTAAATCTAAATATGAAATGTTAAATCAAGATCTAAATCTAAATGTTGCCTGCCAGCATGTCCAGTGACTTAGCTGGAAAAATTTGTAGGGCAGTTTTGGTGGCAACACAGAGTTTCAGCAATGCGTCTGTAGCGACAGCAACAGCTACAGCATCCACCACAGACTTACCGAGTGCTGTGGTGGTGCTAAGTCGCTGGACAGGTGACCGGCAGTGTGAATTTGCATATTAGCTCAATATTTAGTTTCACCCGTGACATTTAGATTTGACATTTAGCATTTAGATTTAACATTTAGATTTAGCATTTATATTCAATATTTAACATTTATATTTAAATGTAACATTTAGCATTTAGATTTAACATTTCATATTTAGATTTAACATTTAGTTTTAATATTTAACATTTAGATTTAATATTTAACATTTAGATTTAGATTTTTTATTTAGATTTAACATTGATATTATATTTTTACAAGGGAAGTAAATATCACAAAGTTCACAAATATTGCTGTAAATCTGGTCAAAAGTAACATAAAAAAAAGCAGCTTTACAATCAGCACCCTGTACAAATTGGCTTTAAAAATCATCAATACTTCTAAATCCTCAGTAGAAACACCGAGGACATGACCCTCGTGTCCTCAAATGCAGCTCTGACTCCGGTGGCGTGTTTGTTTGTGTGCCAGAGACAATCGGGTCTGGACATACATCTCTTTCTGTATGTCTCTGTGGCCTTCTCCCTGTTCGAGTCTGCGACACTGGCAAACAGTTGAAAAGGTGTGTGGTAACTTCATGTGCCACAGTATGTAAACAGGCTCAAGGGGTGGCCCGAGAGCCCAATTACATGCACTTCTTGAGGCAACACAGACACAGAAAAGAACTGTCGAAAAAGAGCTCTCACAATAAATCTCTGTAGTTCAGGTCAGCTGTGGCCAGCCGGTCTTATTCACTCTTACTGCCTTTAACTCAGTTCACCCAAGAGGACAATTATTTACCTTATCTTTATATGCACACAGAAGAATTGTGTGATAAAAAAAATGGATTAAAAAAATGCAGCAAAGGTAATGTGAAGAGCTGGCATTCATAGTGTACTGCAGTGATGGAAACTAACTAAGCAAATATACTTAAATACCGTACTTAAAGATCCTATAGTAGAATGGTTTTGTCATTCCCAATTTGTTGAATACTGCTACTTTGGAGAACGAGAATCTGTAAGAACTGGTCAGCTATCAAATACCAAACAAATCGGGCACGGCATTGTAACTTTAGCTGCTCTTAGCTTGTCAGCTCAGTTTGCCATGAGCTGTCAAATGTATGTATGAAAATAAAGTAAAAGATCTGAGAAATTCTTCCACCATGAACAAAGTATTTTTTCCTTTCCATCAACTTTTTTTTCTTCTTTCACAACTTCCTTAATTTTCTTAACGGTAAACTTGTTTTGTGACCAGTAGCAAACACATAATTCATCCTCATCATCTGGGATCACTCTGTCTGTTTATTGAGTGTCTGTTTATTTGTGTTTGTGCAATGTACTTTGTATTTTCACTGACTTTGGTCCAACGGCAACACCCTTCACAAGGACAAATTAAACTGGACCACATGTATTTCCTCGCACTTAAAGAAGAGACCCGTCATTTTTTTTCTTTTTCTACATAAACTGTGACATCTCTTTGCTCACGCAACGTTTGCCTGTCATCAAACATAGTGAGGAGATAAATGGAGAGCATTTCCCTGCCATTGATCTTACACTGCCGCCGTTAATTAAAACGTCTTTGTAGACAGGTTGCAGTATAATTACTCATCAGGGACACATCCCCTCTGGCCGGGGTTATGTTGCCCGGGCAACAACAGCAAAGGTGTCAGATTACTTCCATAGCAATTTGTTAGATATAGGCTAGCTGCTGTTGACAGTGTTGTTTTTGCTATATTAAAAACAGCTACAGTATGTACCACAGACCTTTCTTATCTACAGTGTACAGTCTTTAGTAATGCTGACACAGCAAGACAAATCATCAGCTGTTCCAATTAAACCTTGCTTTATCAATTATTATTATTACAGCATTTACTCTATAATAACAGCAAGAAAAAATGCAATAACATATCTGAAATATGTTAAATAACACATTTTTCATATTTCTATAGAACCTATTTGTTTCAGAAGTGTTGGATCAAAGAAAATCAGATCATTGTTATGTAAGGACAAAATTCCCATATTTACTCTTATTCACTTTGTGTGCAGAGGCGTTGCACGGCATCTTCTAGAAGACCTATCCTGACATCTAGTGGTCTCCCTTTATAATAACTAGCTCACATCTAAAAACAGAAACAAGTCACCACATCTGGATGTTTTCAGATAAAAACTGTAACATGTGGGCAGTACTTTAATTTCCCCTCTGTGAGACTTATTTTCTCAGTTCAACATTGGTTTAAACTTTTAAACTTAACTCAACTTATCATTAACTCTAGTTAACCTTAAAGCCTTGGGAGTCATTTCGGATAGTTTCTTGTCTACATTATCATTATTAGCATTATTATTATTATTATTATTATTATTATTATTATTTTCTTTCATTTATTTATACAACCCTCACAATTAGCTAGGGATATTGGGATATTTAAGTGTTTCACTTGATTGTTTATTCTGTGACATATTAGAATTTTTAGTTGGTGTTTTGTGAACATTTTTGGTTTCCCCCCTAAAAAATGCAACACATTTCATTTGACTACACATATATTATAATAATATAATATAGAGTTAATATACTATATAAAGAAGTAGAAAAATAAAGCAAATTAAAACTTTACTTTCTTAAATTTTTCTACTTATTTTGTTTGCCACCTTGTTGCTGATGTAAAGCACTTTGTAACCTGTTTTTAGAAAGGTGCTTTATAAATTATAAACTTCATTATTATTATTATTATTATTGTTATCATATTATATTTATTCTTAAAATAATAGGAGACTACAATAGTGATTGTACCAGTACAGCATGTCTGCTGACCGAACGATAAAAGGACCACAGTTATATTACAGTTTACTATATGAGTGGTGGCAAATTACGTTTTTTCTGGGAGAACTATTTAGACTAGGTTCAGTGCATTGTAACTGATGAACTGCAATTTGCCTGATAAACTCTTTCGCCCCAAGCTCTGTGTGAAAATACCTACGTTATTCCGCTAGTGCTGACAGTCGTAATATCAGTAAAATCCCACGACCTGCATCAAGCCCATTAATATCTCATCAGGACCCTGGCGTGCCCCTCTAGGAGCCGACACAGCAGCCAATCAAAAACCAGCCGTCAGACTCAGGGCGTGAGCGTGCGGCGTAACGGCCCCGGCGCTGCGTAAGTGACGTCAGACGTCAACACTGCAGTCTGAGTAGCAGCTGCAGTAGCAGGAACACAGCACGCCCATCACAACCTCTGTGCTTCCAAACCAGCTAACACTGAGGAAAAAAAAGGTAACGTTTTAAAGCTGGGATTGTCAGAGGGGACACATAACGATGAGACGCATATGTTTTTAAAATGTACGTTCATCGGAAGCAGCCCAGTGAGGATGTGAAATGACATTGTCGCGTTGTGTCAGGGGGCAGCAGCGTTAACGTTTGCTGTTTTTGTCGAGAGGCCCTCCGACTTTCTCGTTAGAAATGACATAATTGTGAACATAACTCGTTTGAAAGTCTGGTCTGCAAGGTCAGTCTGTTGCTAAGCACCAAGAGAGCGCCTCAGTGCCCTTAGATACAACGTAGTTAGCTTGGTAGCTTGTGTAGCACATTGCTAGTCATCATTGCGTGGGACACACCAATTGGCTCACTCAAACAACAACAGTTTGTTAATTAGCTAGCTCGTCTGCTTTTATCCATAATGCCTTAATGTGGTGTCTTATTTACTTTGATTGAAAGAGGACGTTGTGAGTTGTAACCAGCTAACGTTCATGTTAGCATTGCATCCTGTCAAATAGTTGCTGTCAATGATGTTTCCTTGTTTACTGGTCACCTGATAAATAATTTTCACCACGTGTTGGCTAACGTCAGCTACCCTGAAACTGCGGAAAATAGCTAATATGAAACAGAAGAGAGCTAGCTTGTTGTGCCAGACATAGCTTGGGATGTATACTTACTAATTTGCACAGCAGCAAACTGGCCGACTAACATCAGTTTTATGCTAAGGACATTACATTAGATGTGGGTCGGATCTTGAGATGAACATGAACACAATGATCACACGGTTATCCCCTCACTTGGGTTAAATAGCATTAAGATTTACTCTTTTTTTCACACAGATTGGTAAAATCTTACAACATATTATTTCTTCTCTTTTTTTCCACACTTAAGGAAAGGAACATAATGGCGGTGGCCGCTCCCCCCCTGGACCCAGATCTAATGAGGGAGGTCCTTGAATGCCCCATCTGCCTGGAGACCTACAATCAAGATCAAATGAGACCCAAACTCCTGCAGTGTGGTCACACAGTGTGTCGGCAGTGTCTAGAGAAGCTGTTGGCTAATACTATCAATGGTGTGCGCTGCCCCTTCTGTAGCAAGGTCTCCCGTATGAGCAGTATCTCCCAGCTGGCTGATAATCTCACTGTTCTTAAGATCCTAGATTGTGCTATATCCTGCAGTGCTGCTGCTGCCGCCCTTATGTGCAAGTCCTGCTGCAACCGCCTACCCCGACAGTACTGCCATGACTGTGCCACAGTCCTCTGTGAGCTCTGCAAGGAGGAAGGCCACCTACATCAAGGTCATTCAGTCCAGCCTATTAGGGTTGCTGCCGAGCAGCGTCGTAAAGAACTGGGAGGCAAGCTGACCGCCCTGCGTGATGTTATGGGAGAAATTCAGAAGAAGAAGACGGCTATTGAGAACATCAATAAGTCCTTGAGACTAAAATACCAGACAGTGCAACAAGACTATGCCACAGCTGAGTTGCGTCTTCAAGAGGAGCTCAAGAGGTCTCGAAGGACATTTACAGCTTCAATGGCAGAAGTTGAAAAGCTAAATGGGCAGGTCCTGGAGGAGCAGACATATCTCCTTAACATTGCAGAGGTAAAAGTGGTGTCCCGCTGTGATTATCTGACAATGCTGGTGAGGCAGAGTGATATCGCTTTGCTTAAGGATGATGGCGGAGGTAGTGATGATGATGAGCTTGATCTGAGAAGCAGCTTGCCCACTATGTTTCAGCTGCAAGAGCCACAGCTGATCAGAACAGAGCACTCCAAACCTGTTGAAGTGGGTCAAGTTAACACAAATACTTACACCGTCAATACAGACGATGAGGAGTTGGAAATTGCACTCGAGGGTGAATTAGAGAGTGTAGATGGGGTAGCAGGGGCTACGGGTGGTGCAACAGGTGTTCCAGTGGATCTTTACCGAGATATCGACATGGTTACAGCTGTGGAAGAGGCAGTGTGCGGTTCACCAGCAAGCTTTAAGTCAAAGTCCATGGATGCAGGTGGGGGATCACCTGGAGGAGCTGGAGCAAGCGCGGGGCCCCCAGTCTGCCAGTTTGTGAAGAAGATGGGCAGCAAGGGAAGTCTTCCTGGCATGTTCAATTTACCAGTGAGCATCTGTGTGACACAACAAGGTGAGGTCCTGGTCGCTGACCGCGGCAACTACCGCATCCAGATATTTAATCGCAAAGGCTTCCAGCGTGAAATCCGCCGCAATGCCAGCAGCATCGACAACTTTGTCCTGAGCTTCCTTGGGGCTGATCTGCCTAATCTCATCCCCTTATCCATCGCTGTCACCCCTCAAGGCCTGATTGGGGTCACTGACAACTACGATAACTCAGTTAAAGTCTACACCATGGACGGGCACTGTGTGGCCTGCCATAAGAACCAACTGATAAAGCCCTGGGGCATTACTGCCATGCCATCAGGGCAATTTGTGGTGTCAGATGTGGAAGGTGGCAAACTGTGGTGTCTAGCAGTGGACCGCAACGTAGGTGTGGTCAGCTACAACCGACTGTGCTCTGCTGTGCGACCAAAGTTTGTGACATGTGATGCAGCTGGAACAGTCTACTTCACCCAAGGCCTGGCCCTGAACTTTGAGAAGCGCCACAATGAGCCCCATCTGGAGGGCGGCTTCTCTATCGGCTCAGTGGACACTGATGGCCAGCTAGGCAAGCAGCTCAGCCATTTCTTCTCGGAGACAGAGGACTTCCGCTGTATCACTGGCATGTGTGTCGATGCCAATGGGGATTTGCTGGTAACAGACAGTGGCAGGAAAGAAATACTCCAGTTTCCCAAAGAGGGTGGATTCAAGATTCTCATCCAGGATGGGTTGACCTGCCCTGTGGGAGTGGCCACCACCCAGAAAGGACAGCTGCTAGTGCTGGATTGTTGGGACCACTGTGTCAAAGTCTACACATACATCCAGAGGAGGCACTCGTCCACCTCTTAAAGGGACAATCCGTTCCACATGAGCATTGAGAGGTTTAGTATGTGCGTGTTGGTCAGTGTGTATGGAGGTTTGGAAAAGGTAGAAACACACTGTTATCTGTCACTTTAGTTTGGGTGCCCTCCAAACATTTCTCACTACAGCTTTCATTGGGTTATTAAATGAATGTTCTAGTCTCTTTGGTTCGGTTTGAAGCCTACTGGATTTCATTTTAATACCTCAAATTAAAAGCCAGCCACTTGAGCTGCCTCCTAGCTGATTATTGTAACAGATCACAACACTAAAATATACACTTTTCACATCAAAGAATACCGGCACAAGTTGTCACATTTACAATAGGCAAAAGAAGCCATTGATGTCAAAGCCAATGCAGGCACAAAGTACAGATGATTTTCCTTCCTCTGTTGTTGACGGCTATATTCATCATTCAGCCTGACTGTGTGTGTGACGCATGGCTTTCACTGATTTGGCTCGGCTTTGCGGGAGGAAGAGGAGCTGAAAATGAACACGTATTTACAAATGAAATAAAGCATACCAAGGCTTTTGGCCTGTGAAGCACTTTATTATTGACAAGACACTGTTTCCTAGGTTTAGGTTTTAGTAGCACAGACTAAAATTGATGTTGCTGAATGCAGCCGGCAGCTTTAAAGTTAACTGTGCAGTTAGCTTATGGCAAAACAGGAACCAAGTTTCAGCATACATTGAATTGCATTCAGTAACGTTCAGGGAACATTAAGTGTAGAATGTTGAGTTACCTACAGGAAAGAGAGCAGTGGGGAAATGTCATTCAGTATACTGTGGGTTTACACCTTTTGTGTCAGCTTATAAATAGTTAAAAAAAAAAAAGATGACATCCTCATCTGTTACAATTATTTTTGATCAAAGCTTCTATTAGGGTAACCGAGTTGATGCAATCACAGTTTGTCATTTTCATAATTTTTCCACTACTAATATTGCCTAGCTTAGCCGATGTACATCGGCCACACAACCTGAGCAATCAGTTGTGACATTTGGGTGCAGTGTCAGCTTAAAATATCATCTGCTATCTGATCTACACACTCTCTACTCTCTATATGTTTCTTTGATTCAACCTTCTTCCAGTGGCTTCCCGGTCACAGCCTCACTTGCGTCACTAGGGGGCAGGTTGAGGTAACCGTCTGTAAGATAGAATTCATGTGCTCCAGATCATTTTCAAGCTGTTCCACTAAGTCGTACTTTGCACAATTTTTAAGCCTCTCTACATCCCCGTTGTGCTTGCTTTTAAAGCATTAAAAAATTACTAATAGGGTGAAAAAGTTTTGGAATTCCACAGCCAACAATAGCCATGACACATGACATGTTGCAACAATTGCAACATAATCAACTTTGACCATCAAAATAAGTCAACCAAAAGTTCTTGTTTTTGCCATTGATGGGCTGAGCTTGTTATTCACAGTGTAATGACAACATTAAAGAAAGGATCCCTACAGATGCATGACCTTTGGTTAAAGAGTGAAATCGTTTTTGTGTAAACATCCACTATATTGCTCGAGCCACAGCCACCAAGCTCCATTTAAAAAATAATAATTTTATCGCCATAAATCACCCTTCTTTAAAAACTTAATAAAATTAAAATTCACATAGGTTTAAAAATACCAGAATCCCCCTTGAAGTGCAAGGGTACAGCAGATATCTAGACCCTGCTTAGTGTGTACAAACTGTATTCAAATCTGACATCTGTTCCAGAAAAACTTGTTCCATGCCATTGTTTCCTCTCGCTTGGCTTATGGTAACAAGGTCTTTGTGGGGATCAGTTGCAGGAGTGTTTGGAATAGCACTGCTAGGATAATGATGGTAAAACCTCCAGCATCACACACCAAACCTGGCTTTGTTGCACTGGGATTTAGGTTCCATGTTGCTGTGTCTCTCCCTCAGGTTTTCAATTCAACACTAAACAACTTGCAGCCTGAGTATTCCAGTGTTGGTGAATATGGTAAAGAGAACACAGCCATATGCAGTGTTTTTGTAGTTGGTGCTAGCGTTAGTCACCGTCAATTCATCTGTATCTGCATGGATTTATTATTTCATCAAGTAGATTTATTGAATTTTTGAGTCCATATGGAGCATTATGAAAGATGAACCTTTCAGGTCAAACAACAATAAAAGACATCTTAATCAAAAATATAGTGGCCTAAATATGGGGAATCAAGTTAATCATTGAAACCCGCCAATCAATATTGTATGTATCATATTCTATGTCTATAAAGTCGTAAATAGCAAATATGCCTGCTCTGAGGCCATACGCATCTTCCAGTCCAGGTTTGCTCAACAGAGCATATTGCATACTGACTCAGTTTCAGCCTTAAAAATTAATAATTTCACTAAACTGACCTTAACTCTGCACCTGGAGCCCTGTTATACAGCAACGTACAAATATACATATCTGAGAATCAAACTGTAAACAATACTTTTTTTTTTTCTACATAAACAGATACGAATAAAAGAATAAAATAGAACTGAATTTAAGTATCGATGAAGTCTGTCATAGTCATGTTCCTGTGACTTTTTTTTTTACTTTTCCGTGATGAATTGATTTTTTTGTCAGGCCACGTTATGCCTCACCACAAAACTCATAGATTTTAAACCAAACTAGTCTCAGCTGCATGTCAACATCGCCACCAGAACTTTTTTTCTTTCAGTGCTTGCACTTCATTCAAGTGGTCACTAGAAGTAGTCATTGCTAGAGAGAAATCAAGTTTTAAAAGAAAAATGCATAAAATGCTAAAAATTCAAGTGTCCTTGTGTCAGTGTGCTGAACTTCGAAGTGTCTCACATCACCTGAATATGTTTAGTTGTGTGTTCTTGGGGAGGATTAATTCACTTGCATCCTTCAGTTTATTGATTCACACTGTTTGTAATACCGCAATATGTCTATGAATCACACTCCCATGTGTTTGAGGTGTTTTGTCCTTTACAGGCTGTGAACTTTACAATGTGTTGAACACATTTCTGACATCTTTGTGTAGTCAAATTCATGTTTGTATCCTTGATTATCTGAGTGCAATAAACATTTATGAAACAATAGAAAGATCAGCTGCAGGTTTTTGTTCGTACCATCCAAACATTCGTATAGCCTTATCATGTCTTGAAAGTTTTATGATACTATCCTATTTTTAAAGCTATTAATGTACCCTGCAAATGTGCTCAGGTACTTGACATGTGATACCAAACTACCTTTCTTCAAGTTTTATGTACATTATTAACACAACTTCCCTTTTTTATTGCTGAGGTCTATCATGCTAGGATAGGCATAATGTGTCGTGGATGGTCAATAGTCAGGAATATACACGTTTTCATTCCAGTCAGACAATCGACCACTGGTACATTTTAGTCTAGACGAATTCTCAGCTTTAGAAACAAGACATTTAGTGCAGTGTTCCGCTGAGATGAAATCTAAAACCTGCCCCTGCAATAAAAACAGATCTGTTACATAACAGGGTGTGGGTGTTCAATCCTGGCCCCATTTTTGACCTCTAATCTGTTTTTGTCTTTTTTTCCCCCCACAAGTTGAGCAAGTATGTAATAGTGTTTATTATGAAACCCAGGTGGCAATCAATAAGCACTTCTTTCCGGATCATGAATAAACAGGATTAAAAACAGCTTTTTAAATGGAACAGTGCTTCAAGATGCTTTTGGGATGCTGTAAAGTCGCACTGCTGTTTAATTCAATTCATGCAGCTTATGCTCCCTTTTTTTAACCAGGAGGCGAATTAAGGAAGGATGAAGTCTTTAAACATAACCCAGTTTAGTTTACGGTCTGAAAAAGTATAAGCCTCCCCCTCTTCTATTAAATTATAGTAAATCTTGCCCCACTTCTGTTCACTGTGTATTTGTGACAGGTTGCTTGCTTTGATTTAGAAACAGTTACGTTGTCCTGATTACATTTGATAGCGGGCCCGTCACTCCTACAGTTACCTACTATTTCA
This sequence comes from Sparus aurata, assembly GCF_900880675.1. Taxonomy (NCBI): domain Eukaryota; kingdom Metazoa; phylum Chordata; class Actinopteri; order Spariformes; family Sparidae; genus Sparus; species Sparus aurata. The sequence continues at coordinate 17,787,176 of NC_044198.1, forward strand.
CTGTTTCTCTCCTCCACACAGACTTGTTAAAATTTGAAATGATATGTTACATTAATCTCTCTCCGGAAAAATCAATATGTGAGGATGGCACCTCCATTCATCCCCTTTAGAATTTGGCATTTATGGCCTTCTTCCCCTCCTTCCCTCTCGTGTGTCTGTCAGCACGCTCACCTTTCTGATACTGCAGCCAGAGCTGCTGCTGGGCCTTCTTGCTGGGGAAGTAGATGCTGCAGCTGAGCTCGGAGCCGTACAGGGCCTCGGACACGTAGTGGCTGCCGTATTGTCGGAGGAAAGCCAGCAGCTCCTCGCGGGTGCTCTCTGCCGACAGCGTCTTCAGCACCTTGGAAAAGCCTGGCCAGGGTCAAGAAGGAGACAACAGAAAGTGAGTTTGTATTCGGAAGGGTGGAATGGATGGACCGGATATTGAAGTCAGGCTTACATGTGCTGTTATTAATGTTCATTTAAAGTGAAACTCTCACCAAAAAGCTACCAAGACTTTATTTGTGATGATGAATATGAGTCAAACATTCGTGTAAAAGCGTAATTACGACGAAAGAGGCACTTTTAAGATTTACCGTAGTTTTGTTTTCAGTGGAGTGCGGGGGCACTTTTACGCTAGCATCAACATTGCTATTTTTTAAACACTAAGAAGGTTCAACACAACATGAAACTTCGTAGTATTACCAGGGTCTCTACACATGAACATGAGCATTGAGAACAGTGTTTGTGTACACAGAGTTTACTAAAAAGAAGGTTAACAGGCAGGCTTGAGGAGCGGTCAAACATTACTCTCCTGCCTGTTAGGTCGCACTCGGGGATCGACACTTTTTGTCTGCCATGACCGCGGCACGCCTGGCTTGTTAATGTGAGTTGTCCAAAAACCTTATTTTTAGTAAACTCTGTGTACACAAACAAAGTTCTCAATGCTCGTGTTCATGTGTAGAGACCCTGGTGATGCTACGAGCAAAGATTCATGTTGTGTCGAGCCTTCTTAGTGTTTTAAAAATAACGATTTTGATGCTAGCGTGCCTGTAGCACTCCATTGAAAATTAGCTTCCCCGAAAACAAAACTATGGTAAATCTTAAAAGTGCCTCTTTCGTCATAATTATGCTTTTAAACTAAGGTTTGACTCATATTCAATCACAAATAAAGCCTCGGTTACTTTCTGGCGAGAGTTTCATTTGAATTAAAACAGGGACAGTTAAATGAGCAGGTGTATGTATGTACAGTTTTCTAATGAACTGCACCCATCAACATAAAGGACAAGAGGTGAGTTAACCTTAAAGCTAAGCTAATGAGGACACAATTAATGTAGATATACAGCTAGCGGGTGCAGTTCAGTAGAAAACTATAGTAACTATTCTCTTTCTATTAAGCTACACCTGCCAACTTTGTCACCATGCAGAAGGAACCATATATTCACTCATGGTGCTTGTGACAGCGATGCACATAAACATCAATGTGATGTTAGCTAGCTCAGTCAGCTAGCTTAGTTATTTCTGTGTTGTCATATTGTAGTTTGGTAAGTGGAAAAGTAGTTCCTACATGAAGCAGCTGAGAACAAGGTCTGTGGATTATTTAGAGTCTTTTCTGGAAAAAGACATTGCTAATGTTGAGTCTTTCAAGTGCTGTCTAGTCCCATTATACTCAGGAGGGGATACACATTTCTACTTTAGATATCTCGAAAACTCGTGAAACAATTCAGATGGATAGATAGTTCTACAAGTTAGCATGTTAGCTAGCTCAGTTAGCTAGCCTGTTGTCCCTCCTGTGGGGTTGTATTGTTGGCGGGTGTGATTCGGTAGAAAGAAACTGCTCACGACGAGATCTGTGGATTATCTACCTAACCGGGTCATGATTTCTGGAAAGAGATGATGCCGTTGAGATTTTTCAGATGTAATTTCTTGGCAGCTCACAACAAATCACACCTAGGTGGATAAATAGTACTATGGGTTGAATGAAAAAAAAGAAGAGACTTGTAGAAGACAGTACATTCTCCTGTAAGTAGATGTTAAGTCGTGTTAACGAATCAGGACAAATTGTTTAGACACTGACCTGTAGATAATGTGATGGAGCTGAGTTTTACTTTGTAGAGGTTGCTGCGCACTCTCCACTGTTGGACCATAGGATATCCCACTGCCTCACTAAATTGGGCATCCCCTAATCAAGACAGACATAAAGGATACAGGGATAGAAATTAAGAAAGATATAGAAAGACAATTTAGAAAGAACTTCAAAAATTCACAGGGAGCAGCTGAGATTCGAAACAAAATGAATATATAAACAGAATCAATCATTTCATTTGAACAGTTTATTGGAGGTCTGTTGTTATCCATTATTGCCATAACATCATTTATTATCGCAGCCCATATCCCAGATGCTCACGGATCAATGGTAGATATATGGTGCAACTTGAACTCCAATTGGATTGCTGACATTAGAAGTGGGAGCAATCTCGCCTTTCTCTGCAATTCAATTACCAAACTTTCACACTAGTTTAGAACTAAAGCCACGAAAGTGAAGAGCAAAGGGAGGGGGGAAAAAAAAACAGCTTACGGGAACCTTGATCCTGAGCCTCTGGAAAGCGTTTTCCACCTGAGACATTCATGCACGTTGAAAAAGGGCAATTTAGTTTCTGTGTGTGTGTGTGTGTGTGTGTGTGTGTCCAATTCTGGTGAAAGCAGAACCCAAAGTAAAAATCTCTGGGGGTCAATGTGGACCGAATGCCAATTTAGCTAATGGAGGGATTAGGGGGCAGAGGTGGAGGTTTCAAGCCAAATGTCTAAGTGACTCTGTGCCCCACAAGATGGGGTGGAACAGTCAAGAAAAGGATAAAAGGATGAAACGGGGAGGTTAAGTGTTAGAGTTTACAAGGTCTGCTGCACGTGTGTGTGTGTGGGCATGAGTATGCATAATACTCTGTATTTATGAGAAGCGTTTTGAGATGGTGTTTGGGTTTCAGCGCCACAGTTCATGTCGTTTTAAATGATTTTGCACTCAAAACAGAAGGAAACGTATCAGCAAAAAGAACACACTGATGTTTTTGTATAAAGCGTATTCTCATTTCTCTCAGGCCCGGACGAATGTTGAAATGGGCTCAACCTTAAAAACCTCAATACCAATATATTGCTGGAGATTTTCAAAGACATTTCCTTGTTTAATATCAACAAGCGTGCTGTGTTTTTTACCCTTCTTCGGGGAGTTGTATTGGCTATAGTCAGTTCTGAGTCATGGAAAGATATTTTGCTGCTGTGTCTGAAAGATTTGATCAATTATATCTATTAGAGAGAAAAAAAAAGGCCACATCCTCAAACTCACACTCACCTGTGAGGAGCTGCAGGTTAGGAAGAGGCTCAGACAACACCCCTCGACATTGTTCCTCAACTGGCAAGGGGATGACCATGAGACCGTCGGCAAGCTGGGGAAAGTCCTTAATAAAGTTGTTATCACTGAAAGAAAGAAAGAAAGAAAGACAGAAAGAAAGAAAGACTTGATCGATTGTTTGGTTTCTAAAAAGTCAGTTATAAATACCATCACAATTACCAGAGCTCAAAAGTGACAACTTCACAATGTTTGTTTTGTCCAACCAACGGCATATACCTCAAAATCAATAAATAGATTATCAATAATTAAAGATAATTAAAAGGAAAAGGACAAAATCTAACATTTGTATGACATGTTTTGACATGAAGAAAGAGCTATACGATTATAAGAAAAGTGGCCAATTGATTTACTGTCAGTTAAGCAATTGATTAATCAGCTAAACAGTTTCAGCTGTACTTGTGTAAAGTGTTAGGCCATAAAAACACATATTTTATAAGTCGTCACACAAAAAAATCTTCAGAGACTAGTAACTAAAGCTCTAAAATAAATGAAGTAAAATAAAAGTTAAAAAAAACAATAAAAAAAAGTCTTAAGTTACAAAAAAGAATGAACAATTACGTCATATTTGTTCTTAACAAGTTGCAATATCTAAGAATTGAACACCTGTCTAACTATTACTTACTTTAACCCATAGTCACAACTCTGCCAGTTAGCTCAATTAGCCATGCAGCTAGCGGTCCAGACTGGGACCTTAGAGCACTGGGGAATTGTTGGACTTCTGAGCTAGTTGCTACAAGTTCATGAGCTTTGGACTGAACTGGACTGGATACCTAGTTAGCATGCTAAACACACTTTTCAACACAATAAATAGAAGTCATAATGTTAAAACTGTTATTCCCTCACTTTCTGTTTATTTTTAGTAAAGTTTTGAATCTTTCCTGAGTTACACTCCACCACTGTATATGAACACGTGTTTTGGTCCATGAAGACATGACTTACTATTATCTACAATAATTGCCATGTATCTACCAGAGAATTATCAAATAATTGTTTCTACCAAAAGTTAACAACCTATACTGACTACAAAATACCACACTTCTACTTCTTCCTCTAAAGGTTGCGTTTAACAGTCAGGGAACTGTTCAGAATTCAATTCAGAACGCCATGAAAACACCTCGACAACAACAGATCACAATAAATATCTACAATCCTGACGTGTCCGTCCAGCGGCTGGCCTCCTGAATCATTCAGAGACACAGAGATTTTGGAGTTTGTTTTTTCCCCTTGTCTGGCAAGTTTTTCTATGATAATGTTTCATGTATACTTGCATTTCTCTGCCTCACAGTGGTAAGAAAGAAGGTGCGTGGTTCATCGGCTGCTTATAATAATTACTGGGGAAATAGTAAACCTTTGAAAACGTCAGGGTAGACTGAGTGATTCGTCCGGTCAGGGGTAACATAATTAAAGAATTCCACTCACACGGGCACAACGCCAAAACCCATGAGTATGTGTGTGACAGCCCAATAAAGAAACCAGTGTGAGTGTTATGTCCCCCTGTTTGAGGGCAGAACAGGGAGCTGTAAGCCAAAGATGAGACAGACCCCCTGTGATCTCTCACTTTCTCTCTGCTGGAGACGATAAGCACAAGAAAGGACTGTAATGAGAGAAGAAGCGTGAGTTGTGGGATAGAAGGGTAAGAAGAAGAAGAAGAAGACCCCCATACTGTACAGTGAGAGGTAACAAAGAACGCCCATAAATGTGCACAGAGCTGATACATTGGAATGGATCATCGGTGCTCGACACAATTTCAGTCATTTTCACTTTTCTGTCTGTTGCAAATATCACAGTGGATGAATCGCTTCCAAAATAAATAGCTGCGGTCCTACACACAGCGAGATAGTGAACGTTCAGATCCTTTTTTCTTCTTCTTCAACGGCGGAAAGACTGTTTCTGGTTGAACCGAAGCAGCTGCAGTGCATTTCCTGTCCAAAAAAAAGATGAGTTGTCTTGCCGCATTCTGAGAGCATGGCAAGCAGCAGCAGTAATTCCCATAATCCACTTTTATGGGACCAAGTCTCAGAGCACAGACCTTGTGCCATGGAGACTGGAGGGGGTGGAGGGGGGGCTTCACTCTTTTTGATATCAATTTTTCACTCTGTTCTTCTCCTCTTCTGTCTCTCTCTCTCTTTGCTTCCCCTAACCACAAAAGCCTGCTAGACCCAATCACGGCCTCCGAGTTACAATGGAGGGGTGGAAGGATTGACTCAAGGGCAGAGGATGAGAGGAGAGAGGGGGGAGAAGAGGTGCTGTAAAAAGATTACGGTGGCTTATGCTTACAGAAAACATATTGATTGCTAAATTAAATCGGCCGGCTTCACGCCGAGGCTCAGGCAACCTTTGGAAGGCACGTGTGGACCAAGACGATATGTAGCTTTATGGATTTTTTTTCTCAAAAGCCCAGATGTGGACTGTCCTTGACACTGCGCACACTTTACTCGCAAGCACCTATTCGCGTTCGAGAGTTGAAAGACATTTAGTAGAGGCGGGTTGATGAATCCTAGAGTTCAACCGCAGACTTGTTTAAAAGCTGAAAGCTGAAAACTGACTCTATTTGGGAGGATGAAAAAAGATTAAAGACTTGCGCCTCAAGCCTCCGCAGCACCTGACCTCCTCCTTCTTCTTCTACCCTTGAGGAAAAAAAGGCATTTTTAAAGGCGAGCAGAGATTGTTGTGTCCCTTATCGCAAGAGGTTAAGTGGTGAGGAGGCATATTCAGAACAGTCAAGGTGTCGATCCTGAAGAGTTCGGTTGACATGCTTTTACAGTTCTTTGGACTGCACGTCTGTGTGTGTGGCAGGAAAGGGGGAGCCTGAAGCATCCATTCTGCTGACAGCTCATTAGAGGAGTGGACATTCATCTATACCACTACAACCCAAACATGCCGATGCGGTTAACAAGATGTGCAGGTCTTTTCATGAGAGATAATTTTCATCTTACGCAAATGGTGATGGCGTGGTGTGGCTGTAAGCCGGTCATGGCCAATTTATCCCACCTTTGGAGCATCAAAATGGTATTTTCCTAAACTGACAAGATTGATTTTGCCACTTGAGCTTAGACTTAATGAGCAACGGATCTGGAAATAGAATTAATGTATGTGCTCGCTCGCTAATGCCGTCTGAAACTTAAATGCTACCGAGCCGTCACTATTTATCATTATTAGTTGCACCTGTGCTTTTCTGCAACAATAGGCCAAAACGTCTGCTGTGAGTAAAGAACTACAGAAAATCAGCTACCAAGTGTGAATTTGCTAAGCCAGCTGGATTTATCATGCACCACATCAAATTAGTTCGGTTGAATTAATTATGTACGTGACAAAACATTTGCTGAACTTGCCACTTGTTTTCGCCGTATAACGTATAACTTGTTTCCACTAATAGGCAATTTTCGGCGAGGATATTTTGTCACGACTGAATTCCACTCAGCTGCTCTGGTTTCAGGAGTTCTGGTATGTATTCCAACTCATAACTTCATGGCTTACAGAGCAAATTTTAATGTTGATTGTGACGCGAGTGCTTTTCCTACTAGGACAAGTCAAAATATCTTGACACAAGATTCTTCTGATGCAATTATACAACTTAACATTTCATCGACAACTTTGAACTATTGGCCAACACGTCATGATGCCAAACCCAGCTTTACAAAATCAATCACAAATTGCAAGATTTGTTTCGCAACATTTTCATTAATTTCTCACAGGAGTAATGCATCGACCTTCATAAAAAGAATCAGTCGTAGTCAGGTGGCAGGTACAAGTGAGAACAACTTGATGCAGATCCCAGATCTGGTGAGCTTAAAGGTTAAGCAGTTATGGGTGTTTTGAAATTCAGTTTGATAGAAGGCTATCAAGTTTGATATTGGATTAGGCTTGGTTGAATGGAAGGTGACTGTTGGGCCTTGGCAAAGGAATGCGCTCCACTGAGTGCCATTCTGTTGTTCATTCTTTTGACTGTAAGACTCCAAAAATGTACATATTGCGTGATTATATGAAAAGAAAGACATATAGAATAAGAATGTCAAACTATGGAATGATAAACCTTTAAAGAATGAGTTCCAGTGTCCCTGTCAGCCATGTAAGCATGCACAAACTGTTGACAGCCACAACCTTCGTTTTACCATCATAATTTGACCCGCTCCGTCTGTAACATTTGGAAAGTCTAGAGGAGCAGCAACATTAAATAATTTCTTATCCCCATTCAAGTTAGCCGGGGGGCTAAATCTCAGTGTTAGCCGGATAGTCAAGCATTTTTGGCTAAATGTGGCCCGAATCACTAGGGGTGTGCCAAAATATCGATACTACGATCTATCGCGATATTTAGTCTTGAGGTACGTTATCGATACACTGGTGCCAAATATCGATATTTAAAAATGAAAAAAAAAATATATATATATATTTTTTTTTTCAACAAGTTTTGTTGGTAAAGTAATTGGCTGGATAACCGTAGAGGGTATAGATTAAACCAGCAGAAAGTCTTAAACCTGTTTAAAGTTACTTCATTTCCAATTTCAGTGACCTGTGTTAGTCCCCATTAGTAGCATGGTATGTATCATAGCTGTCTTAAGCTTGGGGCCACCACCACCACCCCTCTTCGGAGGACATCTTTATTCAAACATAGGTATACAACCAAATAAAATAAAAAAAATGGTTTAAGTAGCTCTGAAACCCACACATATAGATATTTAATGATAGTTGTAGTCAGTGTGTGTGTTAAGAAGAGACACTGTGCAATATACTCTTTGTTTACTTGGCTGTCATTCATGTGAAATTGATTGACAATGTTTTGTAAAATTCCTGTGAAATGGATTCAGTGCAGTCAATAAATTCTGAATTTCTTCAGTGACACAGATATCGTGATGTATCGTGGATGAAATTTCTTGCAATATATCGATTATCGCAGAATCGCTGTATCGTGATATTATCGTTATCGTTGGCAAAATATCGTGATAGTATCGTATCGCGAGGTACCTGGTGATACCCAGCCCTACAAATCACAGGGATGCTCAGGGCCTCTGCCTCTGAATCCAGATTTCCCTCAATTCATCCAAGTGAAACACTCTTTTCCTAACGTTGCATGTTAAAATATCTGCCTTTCAATCCCCTTTAAACTTTTGTAGAGATAAATGGTGCACATTCATGGGCTTGTTCTAGCTCTCATATGAAGCTCAAGACAGTTATGATACATACCATGCTACTAATGGGGACTAACGCAGGTCACTGAAATTGGAAATGAAGTAACTTTAAACAGGTTTAAGACTTTCTGCTGGTTTAATCTATACCCTCTACGGTTATCCAGCCAATTACTTTACCAACAAAACTTGTTTAGGAATCCCCTCTTTCACACGTTCCCACACAGTCATACCATGCTTAACAACCTCCCCTGCACCAGACCACATGTGATTCTGGACCTCTCTGGCCAACTTGTGTATTTACTCATGTTTCATTCAGTACCCATGTGTGTTCATTAAGGGCAGTGGACACTGGGCTCCCTCCTGGCCAAACAGCCCTCCCATCCTACCACTTGAGTCTACAAGTGGAAAAACTCTTTCCCATTTGAATGAGAGTCTCCCAAACACAAGCTTTACAAATTATTTCTGGCGGGATGAATACAAATATTGAAGACCAGTCCATGCATATATATGAAAGCGCTCTCTGACTTTTTCTCGCTTCCTCTTTTCTTGTCATTCTCCATGTTTCTTCCTGTCCTGTGTGCACTATTTCAATTCGAACACGGATACATCTGATTCTTCGCAGCATACTGTAGGTCAGGTCTTGCATGCTAATTGTGTTTTTTTTTCTTTTTTTTCTTTTATTGAGCTTCATTGCCAGATATCATTGTCAGTATCTCTTCTACAATAACTGTTCGCTGTATGCTTGCCAAGTAATCCTCTGCATCCCTTATTCCTTTCCATCGCATATTCACTTTCCCAGCTACACCTGCTCGAATCACAGGCATTCTGGTGATAGGCACAGATGAGTCAACAAATCAATTTATGAAAATTGTGCGTCTGTGAGTGTTTGTGTATCTGTCAGTCTGAGTTTGTAACGGGGATGAAGGCTACAAGTCACCTGTGAGAAAACAGGTGTTCACGCATTTGTTTGAGTGAGTATATTTATGTGAGTTTGTGACCGTAGCTGATATCGAGAGGCACTTATCGAAACACTGTCTGAGCCAATTGGTTCTTGTGCTGTTTTGTCCCTGGGGAAACACTGCTGTCACATTGCACTGATCAAACACATCAAACCATACTTAGTACATCTTCACTGCACATTTCAAAGCATCTCAGTTCATTATCCACAACTTCAAGACTCATCTCAACACCAACACAGGCTATTTTTTCAATATTTTTTTTTTCAGGCTTTTTCAATATCAGCTGTTGGACAATTACATCCACCACTCAGCTCCTTCACATTTATTCTATCACATTTTCCTTCACCCCTAAAAGATTCTGACTCATCTGCTGAAAAGGTGAACTTACCTGCCAGGAACTAAAAAATACCAATAATAAGCATTTGGCTTTTCAGGTTTGGAAAGCTGAAAGCGTATTATAAGAGCAGTACAGAGACCATGTAGAGGGCAAATTGCAGAGTATACTGAATACTGGAGGGTCCTGACTGATAAGTTCATCCCACATGTTATTGAAATTTACATTTTAGAATGGTGAGAAATGAGTTCTGAGATTTTGCAGACTTCATCCTCGATGCAGTATGTTGACTCCATAGTTAATAATCGTCTCAAAAAGACCAGAAACTCATTGTAATCCTGCTCTGCAGGTTTGAAAAGCACACTCTGCATTTATAAATTCAATTTTAGAAACAATTGTGGGGCAGCCAACCCATCAGCTCAGAAAACAAATTGTGCGTACTGTAATGCCATCGTTTCCAGAGATGACTGAGCATCCTGGGTTTCTAACAAACCTAACTGTTTCAGCAAACTGTAAGCCCTGCGGGATGCTCTTTTCCCCCCATTTAGAAGCCGCCTTTGAGGACTGATGCAAGCACTAACAAAGACTCCCTAAATCCCCTGAGGAAATGAGTATTGAATATACATACAAATCCTTGAGTGCAAAGCTTACAAAGGCTATATTCTGATTATCAGAGTCACTGCTCTGCTGTTTTGCTAATTGAGCATGAGTAACCCTCTTAGGTCAAAGCTGAACAAGGTGAAAATAATGGACATTTACAGAAGACAGCCTGAATGATAATTTTGCTGTTCGTCTGCCTCTGAGTCCACATAACGCCATATCTCGGCAATTAAGATCGAAAGTGAGATCTTCTTGCAAATTACAGGAGTGATAGCCAGACTCCTAAAAACATGAGAAAAGAGACCAAATTATTCAGAACTATATAGTGCAAAATGAGAGAAAGGTAGACATATATACATACATACATACATACACATTTATTTATTTATTATTTATCTATATATTTCCTCATCTGAATGTTGAAGCCATGCTCTGTTCCCACAATGATGTCAAATGATTCAGCACCGTACTGCCTCCTGACACACTCCATTGACCGCTTAAAGAATACCATCAGAGTGCAGAAGTTATGATTCTGTGAGCGTCTGTGAAATCATAGAGTCTGCACTTTTCCTGTAGTGATGAATAAATAACCAACTTAACAGCAGGGAAAGGAGAAAAAAAAGCTCAGTCGCCGTCTCCGCCACTAGAGGCTGCTCTTTATCTGTGCCAGAGGAGAAGACGACCGGTGTCAGGATCACTCAAGGAACATCAGTATTTTCTGTGTGCTTATGTTGCTGCACTTTATGTGTGGAGGGGTTGTCTTGTTTTTGCTCTATCTGTGACGCCTGGGAAAAAGAAAATACATTTTCTGATGTGGGACAGCAAAAAAATGGTATAAATCACAGTTTGCTGAATGGTCCAGAGTGTAAAAAAAAAGAAAATGTTACACCATCAGCTGCTAGAAATGTTGATCCGTCAGCAATTATGCTCAGCTAATAAACAGGTGCATATGTTTGAATTGATACTTTACTTATTATTATTATTATATTTATTCATCATCATACTTTTTTGTACTATACGCATCAAGAACGGTAAAATGTCTGGCTGTTGTGCGTGTTTACAGGATACGAGTTAGGGTCCGGCACAGAGCTGGAGTTCAGAGGTGAGCTGGACGCAGAGGATCGAGTTCTCCGAATGTGTCAGACAGGAAGTGATTGCACTTGGGTCTCAGGTGGAATGATTACTTTGCCACCAGGGCGCCAGAGGGGAGACGAGTCCAAGTCGAGGTGGGGGTTGAAGAGTCAGGACAGGGCAGGGCGGTGAGCGGCTTACCACTGAGAAGGGAGGGACGGGTGAGGAAAGAAGCCGAGCGTGAGACTGCAGGGTTGAATCATGATCTTGGAGATACAGGGGGTGCTGTGCCCTTGGTAACCTTGGAGGCTAACAACAGTGGTTTGTGAACTGTATGTAGGCAGCCACTGGGTGCCAGTGCGGTGCAGATAGGGAGGGGGGTTATTTTGAAGAATTCACGGAGGCTGAAGCATTCTGGGTAAGCTGAAAGGGTGTCGGAGTGGATGCACAAAGACCAGGAGGGTGGGGAGAAAATACTTTTGCTGGAAATATGGAGGGAGAAAATGTATTTCTGGCCTGACAAAGGAAACATTTTTCTGAGCAATGTCCATCTTCTATGGGCAAAAAAACCAAAAACTAAGTGCACTTGACCGGATTTGTTTTCTGACTGGTAGGAGCAGAAGAAAACAACCAAACACAAAAGTGTGAAAACATGATGATTCGTCAACAAAAATGTCAGAATATGAGAAAAGCAATCTAAGACGCTGCATCTTCCAAATGTTAAAAATCTCCCGCTGTTCCATCTAGATCTCTTAAAATATGTTTTATTACACGGCTGCGAAGGATAGCACAAGTTTTGGTCATATGGTCAGTTTCATCGGCGCATCAGTGATCTGCTCCCAATCGTCTCCTCCACAGACAAAAGAGTGCCAGAAAAATAGCCAACAGAAAAAATTTGACATCCAGCTTGACACAGCTTGTTTGTAATTTCTATGGCTGCCATGCTGTTTGGATTCATCCCTAACTGGGATAATTACCCAGCATTTTGAAAGAGAAGCGTGCAACAAAGGACAGCGCAGACAAAGGAGAAAATGCCTTGTTTCGAACAGTTGTCTCTCCACCAACGAAATATACATAATATCCACAAATGGCCGCAGCTCAGTCAAGCTGAAAATAGAGACGAGAATGTTCGCTTCGACTTTTGAATCCAAGTTGCTGTTACGGTGCACCATGCAAAGGTGAACTGGCAGTGTGGAATGCACAAGCTGTGCAACAACGTCAGAAATCTCAAAATGTTGCCTCAGTTTTATGGCCAACTGCTGCAGTACAGTACACCTCATGTTATTTAAACTTTTGGTTCACTGACAAACATAATTTTCAAGAGGTATCCACCCAGTTTTTTACCTTTATAGTCAAGAATTTTAGTCATCTGTCTCTGAAATGTCCATCTACATTACAACCGAAACACCATCAAGATGAATTGTGTCTTTCCAGACACAATATTCAGTTACTCTAGAGGACTTCGTGGACTGAAAAAGTAGTCCCAGGCAATTGGGAGCACCTACTCTTCAGTGATAAACGGAAGAGGGACAAAATTTCAAGTGCAAGGCATTTACATTCACAATGAAATGAATATGCTGAATCATAGTCATCAAAGCCATATAATATCTGGATTAAACATTCAATGTGCCCTATCACATTATCAATCCATCCTGGTGACTCGCTGCTGGCTGTTTTCCGAATTTTGCTTTGAAAGTCTTGCCACACTCGCCCTTGAGAGCTATCCCACCAATTTGTTGGACTGCACAATCAAAGATTTATGAGAGCTGGGGTGTGTAGCCGATCCAATTGCATGTAATATGCTTAATAGCTGTAATATCTGTTATTTGAATAAACGCTCGCTGCGAGTGGGGCCCCTGTCGGATGAGTCATAACAAAGATAAAGCACCCGGTGTCACGCGGGGCACAGGCGCCCAAATGATGGATTAAATAGTTATTAAAGGACAGCATCCGAAAACAGGCTAATTCCTGGTGTAATAAAACAATCAGAGATGTTTACCTTGAGACTTGTGTTACGATCTCTTATCATAGCCGCGGCCCCACTCAGTTGATGAATGATTCCACTGAGAGGAGGAGATCTGGTGACTTTTCATGGCCAATATTGATTAGGCTTGGGAGGCGATGCTGTCAGTGAAACAGCCTCTGATGGAGAGTACACTGTGGAGTTTGTGTTTGTGTGCCAGGGTGAGTGTGTGCATGCATATTTGTGTTTGTATGCGAGCTTCACGGTAGACAATGGACTAATACATAAGTGGCAGGATGCTGCCCAGCCAAAATGAAATCAATGGTCATTAAGGTGGTGACTGTCAGATGCCAAGTGTAAGACCCAGTGTGATGTCACCCGTTGGTTTGTGTGCACACCGTGGTAGTGTCACAAGCTATCCACACCCTAAACCCTGCCTTAGAGTCCATTTTACTCTAAATAGGACAATAATTTACAAAATCAACAACAGGTTGTATTGTAGAAGTTGTATTAAGACGATAAACTGGGACAGTTTACTACAGTAATAAATTGAGTAAGTAGTGGGGTAATTTTTGTCATAGGCTTACATACAATGGCACTTCTTTTTGAAACCATTGGAGTTGCCCCCCGCTGACCAGCCAACGGCATGCACTACTTCGCCAAACCAGATAAGCGAATAGGCTAATGAACTCAAAGCTGCCTTCTCTTATTCCCAAATGTCAAGTAAATACAGTATTCTATGCATAAATGGCTACGAAATAGCGCCAAACTGTGTTTAAAGATTTACTATGATATTTTAATCACAATTTCAAAGCAAAACACCAATAAACTGCAATACAGAGTTGATCAAGATTGTTGCTAACCTCTGACCTATTGATTGACACTTCATTTGGCCAGTTTAAAAGCTTATATGCCTGCCCTGTGTCCTGCAACAGCCAACAAGTGATTTCCTAGACAGGAGACCCCCTCCTTGCTTCACATCTTCTCTCCTGAGCCACTTAACGTGCAAGTCCCTGAATGACTGACGCAGAGATGAATGACAGAAGCACTTACAGAGCCAGACTGTAATCTTTTTTTTTTTTAAAAAGCCCAAAACCATGTCTGTGCGCCAAGTCATTCAATAACAGCTTTGAATTGATTTTGGGCTAGACTGGGACTTTTAAGATAGCTTTAAGCGACATTTGCATGAATGGTAACAGGTTTAAGGGCACTTCCGTCTTGGCTTTACATTGTCCACTGTTCAAAACAGTCCACGTCAGACACCACAGAATCCAATTTAACCAGTTAAAACTCGGCTTTTAAAATATTCCTCCGTGCAGGGATACAGAGCCGTGTTGAGTAGGATGAAATGACAAGTGTTACAAGTGCAATTCTTCTTGTACAATATTACATTACTGGTTGTTTTTGTCACTCTCCCTCCCCTTTAGACACTCACACACGCGCACAAAAACCACTCAACCTCACTTTTATTCCCCTGGGTCGTGCATACAATTGATATACAACATGAGTGTACACGCACCTTTTATTTTTTTGTGCACTGATATCTCTGTTGGCCTGCCTTAGGAAATTGTGGAAATGAGCTCTGGTGGCCTGGAGCATTACCATAGAGATGAAGCTTGTGTAATGCAGAGTGAGGGGGCATGCGGGCCAGCTAGTTGTGGAACTGATTAGAGCCACTGCCTTTTTCGACTTTCTTTTTTATTATTCCACTTGCGCCTCCTCCTTCCACTTTCTCTAACCCACCCCGCCTCCCCGCCAATAGTGTCTATCTGTCCGAATGAACTTCTGTCTCCCTCCGTCTCACGCTGTTTTCTCATTCACTCACACGCAGACAGCGCAGGTGGCGAAAAAACTCCTGACAGGCTCCCGTGTCATCGCCATAAAAACCCGGAGCAGCGCTTCCGAGAATTTGATAGAGGACAAAGTGGAGGTTATCGTTCCTCACTTGGCACAACCATTGATCATCCTCTATTCTGACAAACAGGCACTCAAAGGAGACACCGAATGATTTTGTTTTTGTGCATTTCCGATGAAGACAAAAGAATATGTTGCTATCTTCAGATTTCACGCTGCAACTCAAAACTGAGTCCGATAAAACTAGCATAAAAGAAGAAGAAGTGGCTCTGAAGCTCTGATATGAGACCTTGACGCGTATGTATATACTTGCGTGGGTTTTGCTTAAGCGAGTGTGTGAGAATGTGCGTCCGCCACTTAAGCCGACATGTTTTTATCTCCTGAAGAAGGACGACTTCCCATCAATGCCTGGCATATTTTTTCTGCCATCTTGATGCAGAAAAGATACACAAAGGACTTTTAGGAGTCTCGTCGAAATATCCCTCACCCCCCGCGCGCCGCTGCCGTCTTTGTTTTTGATCGCCGGTAATGGGCGAAGACAGAGAAGGCGGTCTTTGTGTTTCTTTTTTATTTTACATTGTAATTACAGAGCGGTATGACTGACATGAAGGCGTGATTAAGTGTTATTATGTTATCTTGTATTCTGTCTGCCAAAGCGATATGACTAACTGAAGCAGAGGTGTTTTTTTTTTTTTTTTTTTTTAGTCCCATCTTGAAAGGCGGGCTCTGGAAAAAAAAAATCACATCACAGGAGCGGTAATTAACTGCTTTATAGTATGGCCTTGCGAGAGGTGAGTGTGGGCGAACACGCAGAGCGGCAAACTTCTCGCAGCTGAATAAAGACTGAAAATGGCTCGGAGCTGCCATCTATTTTGCGAATTGATATTTATGAATTATGTATGGGTGGTAAATATACAGCGTAAGGCAACAATCTCGGGGAACTGCAGGGCAAGTGGAGAGAGGGGAAGGACGAGGAAAAGGGAAGAGTTAAGACGGATAGTAGTCGAGGAGGGGGTGTAAACGAAATTGCAAGTCCCGCCGCCCCGCAGTTCACAGCCGTCGCAGTAGTTCATTAATCAATACTAAAAAACATGAAGCCGCTAATTCGGGATTGAGCCCATTCTCCACAAATTACTCCATGCGGGTTTTCCTTCAATGGAAGTGTGAGGCGGGCTAAAGCCATTTTGGAGAGCTGGCATTGTTAGCTCCCCCCCCCCCCGTGAGGCAACTCCATCACCTTCTGAGGCTGAGGGGCTGCATATTCTCATTTTTCACCCTCCAGTCCACTATTGATTCGCTGAGCTGCCGCGCATGCAAGTGATTTTATCAGTCCAGCACGAGTGCACAGTGGCATCCCCGGCCTCACCAATTAAATATACAGCATCATTGTCCTTGTCTTCGGTTGCTCCCGAAAGGCATAATTTACGTGAAAAACACAAATTTAGAACTTAAGGTAGAGGTTTCAGAGATAGAGCTTGGAAGGGGGTTTTGCTGAAGAAAAACATGCACAGGATAAATTGAATATACGTCAGATTTTTCTCTGTAACTGCAAAGACTCTATGTGAAGAGGTTGTTTAATCAAAAAGAAAAAAAAAAAAAAGAAAACCTTCATTTTAAAGATGAATTATAGAAGTTTTCTTTGAACAAGATGATGTGGAAGTGCTTCAGGACCACAGGTGGCTAACGCTGTATCAGGAAAAAAAAAAAGAAGAAAAAAAAAAAGCTAGAGCAAACGGTTCATAAAGCACTTAAGAAAACACCTCCGCTCTGTACTGGGAGTAATTCAATGGTGATAAAGTTGCACTGTGTTCAGAACTCACTCACTCCAATTGCTTTTCGGGATGAAGGCCAGAAAGGAACCGCACGGACAAAAGGGAGTGTCCATGACATAACAACACTTTTACCTTTTTGTTCCGGAACAATAGCATCCGCTTTAACAAACGTTGTTGATGTCCCAAAGATTTCCACGGGAGAGGAGCGTGATCCGTTTCTCAAGATCAAGTGGGTCATCTAGAAATACATTTTTAACAAAAAAACATGAAATACCTAATAATCTGTGGATGTGGCTCTATTGAAGGAAGATGGAAAAATTGTGGCTGACCCTGCCCACCCCAGACAGGAGACTTGACAGAAAAAAAACCTCCCTCCACGAGAACAGCTTCTTTCCATCAGATGCCCTCGTGAGACGAGGCCTCCGACCCCTCACTAGCGCCAGCTCTCATCCTGCACTCTGGAGTCTACACGTTACATTAAAGCCTCCATATCCAAGCTGACACATTACACCAACACAAATCTTTAGTGCACATATTCTTATATTCTTTGTACTGTGACCCTTTGATCACTCCATCCTCTTCTTTTTAAACACTTTACAACTCTGTCAGGTTTTAAGCAAGTACATTTGACACAGTTTCTGATCTATTCTTAAAGCGACGGTATGTCTAAATCTGGGATTTGTGTGTGATTTGGCGCCCAGTACAGTTTTTGAAGCACCACTGTCATAAATACACATCTCAGGTCTGCAACAGTTTGTCAGATGTAATGTAGGTGCTAAATACAAACTAAACTCATCAGGTCATATCAACGTAATGTGTTGAAAACTGATATGTTGAAGTAAATATGTATGTAACGCTGTGACACCAGACACCATTCACCCTTTAACAAGTAACTGAGCCATCAAAATGATTTTAAAGCTGTTATTTTACGGTAAGAATGTTACATAGTGTACTTTTAGCTTACCGTGCCTGTTTACTTTTTTCTTTTTCTCACTTGTTTACTGTGGCCATAATGCACCAACATACCAAGGCTAACTTGCTTAGCGTTGACAGAAAGCTTTTTTTTTTTTCAGATGTATGAGACGGAGTGAGCTTGCGTGTCAACGAGGGCATCCGTCAGTCATCTTAGCAGGATCCTCTCCTCGTCTTGATATCAGAATATCTAGAAATGTTATTTCTTAAAAGGGGCGCTATGTAGTTGTGGACGAAAAGTTAAATTAAATACTGAGGTAATAATACAAACTCAGAAATATTATTATGGACATAATTCATAGCTCAAACAATTACGAAATTACAGTAAAGTGGACTTATCTTGTTTTTTTACTGTGATTGTTTTGTATATTACTGTCTTGTTCTGTCTTGTTTTGTATATTACTGTCTTGACTGACCTGAACAAAATTAATTTCCCTAGCAGACAATAAAGAACATCTACCCATTATCTCCATGTCCAGTCTCTTTAAGTGACTGTGCCTGGGTGCCTACAGTGGCCCCTACGATCGGCCGACAGAACCACACTTTTAATGACCATGTGAGACTCTGACTGGTTAAGTCAACTGTCTCACAGTTTTTGCACTGAAAATATCAGGACGAATGATTTGTTTTTAATGCCAGAAGACATCAGGTGACCCACATGAGGGAAAATAATATTTTCTCTCAATATATAGCAGACTTTAAGGGTTAACACAGAATGGTTTGACTTCTTGGTTTGCATCCATCCACTCTCCTGCATGGTTGAGCTACACCTATGTGCACAGTTCAGCATCGCTCGGTGCCGCTCTTCTAGCTGTTTTTCCCCTTGCACTTACTCTTCCCTCGTGTCTTGCTCACCACCCCTTTCCTCCACATTACTCTTTTGATTGAGTTTTTCTCTTTCTATTCAGTTCCCTATTCATTTTCCGTCTCAACCCGTTATCGCTGCCTCCACCAATCCGCCTCTCTCGCTCATCCTTCCTCTCTCCCTATCTCTCTCTCCCAGTCAAACAGCAGGTAGCCAGTTCTAAGCCTTTCTGACATTAGCTGATATTAGGCTGGGGTCTATTAGGTCCTGCCTTGGCTTGTGAGTTATTGGGCAGGGAGTGTGGCTGCCTCAGGAATGATCAGGCTTACACGTATGCACGTGTGCTGACTCACACCGGCAAACACGAGCCCACACAAAGGTAAACACGAGCCCACTCGAATGTCTGAGCACACACGCGCAAAGCCTCCGCAATCTCCCCGGCGTGCTTCACCTTATGTCTACTAAGTCGCAAAGATGTAGGAATCACCAAGGCTTTCCGAGCCGCCCTTTTTACACGTGCATCTTATTTGCTAAATTCTGCAAAGGCGTCAGTTTGTGAACAAGGCTCCAAACTTTCCAGGAAGTCGACTGCTGCAGCGAGACGAATACACATTTTTTTTTTCCTTTGTTACAATTTTGCTGTTAACATGTGAGCACCGAGTCTGTTAATGAATGAATCAAAATATGTGAGAGTTAACTAATTCACATTCATATTTATTCATTCGGCAGATGCTGCCGTTTAAAACGAAGTGCTAATAAGTAGCGATCCGACCCGCGGTAGATCAAGGAGAAGCCTCGACACTCGGTTATTGCTCCACCTGACACGAGGCCTGCCGGTGCATGAAGTAACACATGTAAAACAAGTAGCACGGGGTGTTGCATTTTCCAGAGAAATTAAGCCAACCAAGCAAGGACGTGTTTTTGTGTTGAAAAGGTGGTGGGAACAGAGAAGCTCAGAGGAAAAGAAACAGAAAACTGATTAAATTGTCCTTGACATATGACATTTAGGGCGATGTCATGGGAAGACTGCGCATGTCAATGTCTTACAATGTGGATACGCGATATCATGGATGCTGATATAACAGTGTGCTGATCACTATCCAATGAACAATAACTGTTTTCCTCCGACTTTCCGTGTTATCTCCTGAAAACTCACATTTTACACCGCAATCAGCAGCAGCCGGTTTTAACAGCAGGTGCTGATGGAGAGCAAAGTGTTCTCTATTTGTTTGTTAACATTTCATGGTGCAACTCTAATCTTCAGAACACTTTTAAAAAAGTGATGGGAACATGTCTCAGAAATTCCCAGTGGAAATGAGACCCCATCAAAGGAAAGACCCCCGCCGGTAAGTGTAAGGACTTGATGTCTTGATTTCTTTGCATACCATGCACGCTTAAAAAAAAAAAAAAACACTTAGAAGGGGTTAAAACATTGAAAAATGAATTAAATTTAAACCTCAACACAATACCTTGATAAATATCAATAGTGGATGCCGCTGTGAAACATTGAGGGCATACATTTTTCACATTTTCCTTTTTTAAATTAAAAGATAAATATAACAAGTCAGAGGAGTGTGAGGAGGCGGACCTGTGCGGACACTGCAGCGATGTGTGTGTGTGTCGACTCACAGCTGGAGAGAAACTGTTTCAGATTTTCAGCATCGAAATTTAGCGACACTTTGATATTTCTGACGACGCTGTCAGAGACTAGCAAACATTAAAAAAAAAAACTAAGACTTGTCAATAATGAGGCTGAGATAACCTGAATTTGAGATTTGATATACATACATTTGTTTTGGGTGTATGTTACTGTATCTTCACAATGACATCTAATCATGACATCATTGTTAATGAATTTACATGTTGGTCTTGAAGGGGATCTGTTGAACTTTGGTTTTATGTTAGTTCCTGTTAGCTGACACCTTCTTTAAACTTGGTGAGAGGGGACTAATGCGAAGAATCCAACCCGAGACCTTCACAAAAGAAATCCACGGTATGGCAGCATTAAACAAATCACCCACAGGCTTGTGTAGGCAACCGAGAGAGACGGGGAAGTCTCATTTCTCGTGTCACAATGTCACAGTCTGCACACATGGCCAATAAAAAAAGTGATTAATGCACGTAGATTGCTACAAATTGTTTGCAGAGCCCCTTTAATAAGCTTTCTTCAGACGTACTTCTGCTCTCTTGGAAGGAATTACCTGTAGCTTTTCCTATGGTTGGCTGTAGATAATGCTAAGATGGTATCTAGGATGCGTAGATAGCAAACTGTATGGATTTCACATTAGACCCGACCACCTCCAGATGTGGTCCGGACCCTCGCAGTGCTCTCACTGCAATACACTCTGCGCTTTTACAGCTACATTAAGGGGCTTTTCTCTCTCCAGATTACAGGTTTTAACTACACTTCCCATTCTGCAACTTGAAAGCATCTTTTTAATAGGACCTCCCAGTCTTATAAAACAGCCTGTTTTTCAGATCGCACAACCAGTGGCATAAGTATCGGCGGTGCAACCGGTGCAGCTGCACCGGGGCCCAGACGCCGTTCAGGGGCCCATGAAGGAAGAAAAAATAAATAAATCCAGCTGTCCAGAATTGCCACAGGCCCCTGTTTTTGTGAATGGAATAGCTGGGGGGCGGGTCGGTAAGGTAACGCTGATTGGCTGGTATGGGAGGAGGAAATGATAATTTGTCCAATCACCTTGATGCCTGTCAGTCATGATGAGTCACATCTTGTCACCTCTCTGCTGTGTCTGCAGCTGAGCACTGTGGGCCAAGCCGATACACGTCTCTCTCCCCGGGCCGAGAGAGTTATCATACTGTACAATACCAAATAATAGCCGGGCGTTTATTTGTTTCAATCACTTAACAGATCAGGCGTTTATTTGGGACCAGGCGGCAATTTGGGACAGGCGTTTAATTCCTTCCTCTCAAAAATCCGGGATGAAAATGTCACAAACTTCGCCGGCTTCTCTGTGAACTCTCTGGCATCCTTCTGGGCAATAGTTGTGCATCTTCTGCAAGTGACGTTGTTGCGGCGGACGAAATGATTTAGCCAACTAGCACTCCAAACTCCTCATCTCTGCTGTCACTCACGGTGGCGTACATTTGTTTCGCCATCGCCCTGATCATTTTGCGGGACACTCTCTCTTGGCGTGCCCGTTTGCTGATAACCCAGTCCTGCATGTTTAATTTAAGCTCCTCGCTAGCCTTCTTCCTCCCTCCACCAGGCAGCCTGGCCTTGTTTCTGTTCTCCTCGGACAGACGCTGAAGCTCAGTTTGATTTTTTCGCCAATCTCTCACTCTCTTGGGGTCAACAGAGAAACGTCTAGCGGCTGCTTCTCCCGAGTTTTCCTCTGCATATTTTAAGACAGAACGTTTGAATTTCAAGTCGTACTTATTATTTTTTTTGCTGCACCGGAGCCATGACGATCATCAATGTGATGACTGACAGAAAGCAGCACAACACGTGAAAAAGGCTAAGAAGAAAAATGTGCAGTGTCAGTGGTCACGTCTTCCTCCTTGATGTTTTAAAAGAATAAATTAGACTCAGCATTTATTTGGAACCGGCGGTTATTTATCCAAATATACACCTGCACCCGGCGTTTAAAGGGACCCTGCGGTTAATTGAAACCCGGCTATTATTTGGTAAGATACGGTAGTTACCAAGGCAAGGCACAGAAGAATAAATAAATAAATGACAGCCGTCCACCAGCCCATTATTGATCGGCCCACCGGGAGAAATCCCAGTACCCCCGATGGCCAGTCCACCCCGGCAATAGCAGTTCTCTCAAGTGACTGTGTGTGTGTGTGTGTGTATGTGTGCAGTGAGCACGAACATGCGCTTGTGTTTAGGGCTGGGGTAGGGGCACAAAAAAAATATTTTCACCTGGGCCTATCACCATGCTGTTACGCTACTGCCCACAACCCCATTTTTTAAGCCTTTGTAAGGCTTTTTATAAAAAAAAAAAAAAAAATGATAGATTCCAAGTCTAAGATAACAACGATGACACCATTAGGGGTTAACTCAGCTAAAGAAAACTTGAGACCCTCTAGACTATTATACAATATAACAGCTTGAGTGGTATTAGTAAAGTGACCTTCATGCATAAAAATGGTGGGGTGACCTTTTAATCTATACCCACTGCCATGAATTAGCAACTAACGTCCTTGTAGTCAGTGTTGCAGCCTGGAGTAGCAGTAATTTGTTGCGTCAACAAGCCAGACACATTAAGAATCCATATATAATCTATAAAAACACAACTACACTCTCTTGTGTTTGGCATTTAGTTGATTATGAATTTACATATGCGATACTATTATCTGCGCATCTGAGTATGTGAAAGTCTTTTCAAAGACATTCTGTAGGTCTGCCCCACACACCCACACACACATTCACAGGAAGCAAAAAAAAATGTAATATCTAAATTAAATATCCGGAGCTTTAAACTAAAAAAAAAAAGAGCAAGCACACGACTTATTTTAGGGGGAGGATTAAGAAGAGTCCTCATCAACCTTGAGCAGCTTAACCCCTTCACCCCGACAGTCTGGCTCGCCGTCTCGTGGCTACTCATTATGTGGAAAGAAATTGCCTTATAATGTTTTGTTGACTCAACTACCTAGTCGAAGCTACCGCGTGTGCACCAAGGAGATAATTACTGAAAATTACAGAGGAACATGGAGATGTGGCTGTGTTTATGCCTGCGAGCCTTGTGGGCTGCCAGACTCACAAATTATTCATGTTGTGGTGTCTTCTCGTTTGTTTTTTTTTCCTGCGAGGTGAGCGGCGACGAGGAGTGTGCCTATCAAAAGCGGTTTTGTCTCGCTTTTTCTTTCTTACAGTATCTTTTCCTTGTTGTGAAAAGCAACAGAGTGACAGAGCAGGTGAAACGTCTTTTTTTTTTTTTTCCTTCTCATCTTCAACCGCGGCTTCTCATTCGTCTCTAGCCAAACTCCCAGTTGTTGATCACTGTGGTTCGCTCTTGCCGTTTTTAATTGTTTGGTGAGAAGGGGAATAATAAGGGCAGCGTGGCTGTCTATCAAAGGTGAACACATGATTCATAAAGGACTCTGGAGTGCTGTGTGTGATACATTTTTTATTTTGAGCGACGTTACCAAAACAAACAATAAGAGGGCTTGTTCCTCCTTATGGCATTCAGGAAAAAGCAATGTAATTGTATGAGATAGCAAAGCAATTATAATTCTATCATTTGGGTAGGGTTCCCTTTTGCAGCTGGTCTCAGTATTCTGGACAAGTGTATTTTTTGGTTATTTGCTCTTTTTTTCCAGAAACCGGTATAAAAGCCCCCCAAAAACCCAAGCGATAATTTCCTTTTCGTTTGAAAATACTAAAATGTACAATTGAAGAACGAGGCGTTTCTCTTGTTCATGGTCCAATGACTGTCATTTTAACAAAACATAAGAACACTGTAGAAGTGAACTGAAAAAAAGCCTGTCTCATTAGTATTCTGAGACCACTAACACAGACTGATTCGATGCACGCAGAAAAGTAAAAAAAAAAAAGTGGAAATAAATAGGGCATATATGCCAATGGTAAATAATTCAGAAATACAGACAGAAAAAAAAAACATAATATATAAATACATAAAAAATACATTCAAATTAAAAAAAATTAATAAACAAAATGAAAAATTAAATGGGAAAGTAAATTAGTACAAAGGCAGATGAACAAACAGACAAATTAAAGCAGAAATAACTATCATTTTATGAATTAATTAATGACAATACATAAATTTATTTTCATTCATTTTAATGTGGCTTTGTATTTTTTCTATTGAGCCATTTATTTCTCTCTTTAAGTATTTCTGATTTTGCCAGGTTTATTCCTCCATAATTTACAAGACAAAAGTGTCAAAGGTAGGATTGCAAGTGTGCCACCTGTTGCTTGATGGATACAGTGGAATTTGACTACTGATCCACATCTCCTCGTGATGTTACGGGGCAGAGCTTGTAGTGGCCAAAAAAGGGCAAAAGATAATAACACTTTATCATTCAGTGGCTGATTTTACCATATAAGTTTTAACAAAACTGTTGGCTAAACTGTCTGGGACACTGGAAATCCTACATGTGTGGCTCTTGTCTTGTAAAAAACCACATCTGGGCTCAGAAATGAAAAATGTATTTATTTTTTTCCTTTTTGTTGCACTTATATACACTGTACTTAATACAATATGAAAATCAAAACTTTTTTTTATTTCACTCTTGCCATTTAGACAATGAAAGAGAAAGATATTATATCTGTTTTCAAATATTAGTATTATTGTATTGTATTTTAACATCAAAATCAAAACCACCACTTGTTTTTTTTGCTTCTTAATACTTGATTCTGAAGAGAAAATCATGTCCAAAAGATACACACACATTTGTCCTCAGGTCCTTTTTGTTCTAAAACTAATAACTGTAACGCACGTCGACTTCAGGCAGATTTTTCCAAGGGGACTATTTCGGATTGGGCTCTGTGACCTTTACTGTGGGCCATTCAGCGGTTCAAATTTGACTGACATCAATAGGAACCAGTCTACTGTAGTGCATCAGCATGTCAGTGTAATGTGTGTACATGTGTGTTGTTACCTGTGTCTCTCTCTGGGTATAATGACCGTTACTGTTTGAATGCTGGCTTGCTGCTATTTTCTGCAGATTCAATTTAAATCCTCATATAGGGGATTCCATTCTGTATGTGCGTACAGTGTGTGTGTGTGTCTGTGTATGTGTGTGTGCGTGTGCGTGTGTGTGTGTGTGTGTGTCTGAGGGATGCTGTGATTCATGTGACAGGGGCCAAAAATGTACTCTTCAGGACTGATAGATGGCCATCATCAATGTCCCAGCACCCCACTTCCTCTTGCCTTCAACCATAGTCATTTGGTTTGTGCAGTCCGTAGTGTGTGTGTGTGTGTGTGTGTGTGCGTGCAAGTCCATGAGTGGCAAGATGTTATTACTATACATACTGAAGCACAAAGGACTAAATTGAACATAGACTATAAATAAAAGGGACGTGACTACAGGGAGAAATAAGTGTTTTTTTCGTCATCTGATCTGAAAATTGGATGGAGAGCATTTAAACATCTGAGGGATATAAAGTGCTTTAAAAAATAGCTTGTAATTAGCCTGCATCTGCTGTCAGTTCACTGAAAGAAAATGTTTAAATGGAAACCAGATATCTACATTTACATCATCTGCCAGTTGGATTCTGTTTTTCATATTTTACACGTAGCAACGTTTGCAATCACGTTATAATTGGATTGTTCTCGGCCGTAACGTTCACATCAACACATGCAACTTCGTAAGGCGGACACATGCTTGCGTGACATTGTGTTATCTGTAATTTCATGATGGCAATTTGCACGATCCACTCACCGTGTCCACTTGGAGTTTGGCTGAGCAGAGTGAGATCAATTTAAAGCAAAATGTATGCTAAGCAGTCATAAATCACAGGCAATATTATATATTAAAACACTACACCGACACGCTGTGACTCGAATCATACAATTCATCTCAATCATCTGGTGTTTCACTTTGAGCCTCCGATGTAAAGGGAGCAGGTTGGCGTTGGAGAGGCAGAGAGGGAATCGGTAGAAGCAGAGGTGGGCGGGGCTGTGGGATGAGACTCGCATCTGCATATCAAAGCTGGCACGGTGGGAGTGTGGAGAAAATGAGGAGGGTGAAAACTGTTACATATCGGCATCAATACATATAGAGAGCGAGGGAGTGCGCGTGCCGAGTGTGAAGTGGAATCTTATGGGAGCGAGTCAATCAGAAGACAAAGCTATTGTTCTTTTGACAAAAGACATGAGAGGATTTGAGAGGCAGAATGAGCACTTTGGTGTGATGACATCCAGTAATACACATGTTTAATTAGAGGCACGGGGAGTCAAGTATAATACTCCTGTGGGCTTGGCTTGTCTGACTAAGTATGAGAAATCGCTCAAGACTTTCAAAATGTTAACTGGAGTAAAGTTGATCAAGCCCATAATAGGAGAACACCTCGTTGGAGCGTACTATCCAAAAATCCTTACAAGGAAACAGTAAACAAAGCCGATTTTTTTGGCCTTCACTTCAATCGCGGTTTCAGGGAGCAAGTTCTTTCTTTCTTTACTTCAACCCTCCAATCGCTGCTCGGCTACATATGGATAAGTCGGTTTGCATTCATTCCTTTTTACGCTTCGTTGCAGGCGCCCTCTGCACCCGGAGACACGTGTTATTTATCCGAAAAGGCACAATATTCAGGAAGTGCACTTTGCCTGTCATCTGTGTGTAATCAGTCAAGTGTGCCACTAACTGCTTGGGAACGTGATAAGTGCGGCTGAGAATGCATCTTGCAATTAGCATGGAAATGTTTTCTAGCTTCCTGGAGCAGGTGCAAATTGAACAGGTGTAATAAAACGATGGTTAAGGTGGGGGAGCGAACGTCTTGCTGGACTGCATTTTGCTGAGAAAATCTCTCAGCAGACAGAGTGTAAGTGCCCCACAGAGAGAGAACGCTGTATGCTGTGGTTACATGGTCATCACACTTCAACCTGGAGTGCAGTAAGAAGAGATAGTGCCTTTGCGATAAAAGGTTTACCGAGTAAGTTCCTTGAGATTACCTTGAGATTGTTGGGTAGAGTGCAACTTTCTTGCTACGAAGGTTATAAGCACTGTTACAGTTTTACGTGAAGTCTAACAGATAAATAAATGCTCTCAGATAGAGCTGTATTCCAGCTAAAGTACATTTGTTGAAATCGTTGTTGTGCACAATCGGAGCATTCTTGTGTACTCCCTTGATTGGTGACCTCGGACAAATCCAACCACTGCACTGTATCTTTTCAGCTATGATGTAAGTGAAGCTGATGCAATGTGCTTCTGGGAAAGCTTGGGTGCTGGAATTCACGTTAACGCCCCTTGGCAACAGGGTTAGGGTTAGTCCAGCATGGTCAGGCCTAAATGGGTCAAACTTGTCCTGGCAAATGTTCCATTGCCATTGACCAATGCCTTGAGGTCTTTGTCACCATCCTCGGGCCAACGCCCTTTTGTGGGGGGGGGGAGAGATTCACTGCCATAAGGTAGTGGCAGTGCTATGAGGGAATATACTTGGTCCAGAACAAGAACATTGCATAGTAATGAATAGGTAAAGGTTATAGTTATTTATCGTCTTTGCTTATCCTTACCACGTTCATGTTTTGGACTGTGTATCATGCAGCAGAAGAAGAAGCAAGTTGGCAAAGGATGGAGATATACTTGCTGTTGAACCACAACACGTTTGCCTGGACAACCAGCTGCGTGGTGAACATACTTCAGTATGTACTACACATGTTCTCGGAGGATTCCAGTAGTTGGATTGTCGTCACGTCGACTACCGACTCCTGACTCTGTCTCATGCCCATACTAGCGCTACGCCGCTCCTACCATTCATGTGCCTATTGCATGTTGCGTCAGCCTAGTGGTAGTTTCTGAGGAAGTGCGCAACCAACGCTCCAAACAGCACAGGGTATGTGAGCTAGTCCTTATGCGTACCTGAACGCTTTGTTAAAAGCAAGTTCATCTTCAGCCAAAGAGTGGACAGATCAGAGAGATTCTCTCTCTGTCTGGATCCAGACTGAGACCTCGCTAGATGCTTCTAGGCTGGACCCCAGTTTGACCACTCAAAATTGAAATGTAATGCACTTCTGAGTTTTTTCCACACTGTTTTTACTGGCTGATATACGCTTCATTTTTTTCATGACAACTTTTTTACACTGAAAACAGCTGGAGCACAAACATGTCTGTGAATAAACACTTCAATAAACTAAACAGATTTGGGATCCTTTTCCCCAAGCGGCCATGCGCTCTATGTACTCTTACCCCTTATAAAGATTTTTAGATCTTTCATTGCTTGTCTAGTGCGTCTCAGGGGCTGCCAAGGTGTTTGACTGGTTTAAACCTGTCGTGTGTATAACCCCGCCGCAGCCCTGCTGGCTTGTGAGCAAATCCCTTTACTGGCCATAGTTTGATGTAACCCAGTGTGTAGAGTCTGGAGGCAAGAGACCCACTGTGCTCTCCACTGCTTCGGGGCGAATGGATCAAGACTGTCTGCTTCCCTTGGTTTTAAAAATCCTCAACCTGTGCCTTTGTTTTATCTGTCAAACTGTGCCATGTCTGGTGCATTAAAGGGTAGTCCCCAAGTGGTTTAGCTTTGGGAACACGGGGGTCTTAGTCCATAAAAAGGCCATGGATGTGTCAGTCATTCCTACAAAAACTCTTACGATGGATTTCAAACTCCCTTTAGCACATAGCTCTTTAGGTGATCGAAGTTGGTAATCCCGCTCTAAATACTACAGCTCTTTATTTAAGTCACAGCCCCGACATGTCTTCCCTAACAATGCAGGTTTCTCATGCACAACCAATGAAAAGACTAGTCAGATATGTGGTTGATAAGTGGTTGAAATCTAATGCATGAAAAAAACACATTTATACCAGTGTTCTTTTCTTATGCAAATAACACCATAATTTACAGTTTGAGAATGATTATCAGCCATCTTTAAACAACAACTTGCAGCAGCCAGATGCCTCCTACGTGGGTAGTTTTGGGCATCCGCATTCCAAAGACATCGTCAAGGACAGACAAAGACACAATTGTAGACTGTTCAATCTCAAATAAATGCGACTGAATGTCATTTGGAGCTACTCCATCTGAAAGATGGAGATTGAGAATAAAATAACATTGAGTCAGAATTGCCTTTTCATAGACATTTCATACACCACGCTGTGGATTTTGAACGTTCAACGCTGACGACTTTGAAAAATATGTGGAATTACAGACTGTTATTTCTGAGAGAGGACCGCACAAAAGCAGCTTTCAAATGGATTCAAAGAGCGATCTTACATCACTGGCATTACATTTTTTGTCGCTCCTTTGATTTGAAAATGCGGTAGAATGCACTGTAGAAAAAGAAGCACACGTGCCAATCGCCTTTGCGGGAGATCTCTATAGTGTTTAATTTAATTACACCCACATTTAAATGAAATCTGAGCGTCCCAAATGATTTTATGTTCATTAATGCAAATAATTTCAGAGAAAAACACAATTTACTTGTTCTCTCACGAATGCCATGAATGTTCTCTCCCGGTGTGCTAAGTATGCTGCAGGAATCAGAATGATACACCACCCTCAGAACCTAGACAGATCATGTGGCTGTGTTTAACCAAGCGGTCCTATTGTGACCTATAGGGCAACAGATGAAAAGCATTTCATGGTTACTAGATAAGTGGTCGATGAATTGTTCATGTGTGTGTTTGTGTGTGTGTGTGTGTGTGTGTGTGTGTGTGTGTGTGTGTGTGTGTGTGTGTGTGTGTGTTTGAGTGAGTAAATAAAAGGCCGGCACAGAGAAAGCCAGATATAGGCTGTTTTTCTGTTTGTACTGTATTTGTGCATAGATAGACCCCCATCATCTCTCTGTGATTACAGGAGCATTTCACCACAAACAGCATGTGACTTATCAGAGTGAGCCAGGTTTTTCGGAGGGCTGACAGTTTAGGGAGAACTGCCATGGGATAAGTCTCAATCCTCACTCAGCCATCAGTCTCTCATCCATTTCTCTCTCCCTCTCTCTCCTTCTCACACACACACATCTGTGCAAACACAGATGCGGCAACAAGACGGCAAAACCCTGACTGCTGGTTCTCAGAGCTGCTCTGCTGAGATCTCAAGCCTGTCTATATCTCATGCAAACCCCCGACTGATAAAAGGCGACCGCTGCTCCCGATGATGCGTCTTCGGAGACGCAGAAAAAAATCTTTAGCGGTTGAGGTGCAGAACCGGTCTCAAAGCGAGGTTGTTAGCGTACTATACACCAGTAGATGGACATAGTGAAATAAAGCTTCTCGAAAAAGAGAGAAAAGAACAGAAAGAAAAAAGGATTTGCAACAGAAGATTCTAAATATAAAGATTAAAGAAAAGGTATAAGAAAATATGCTTTTCATTCTTGATTCAAATCATTTCTGAATTCATGCAAGTGTAAGTGCAAACGTGTGTGATTGTGCACTATTTACCGGAAGGTCATTTGGAATATCTGTCCCAAGTTGACTTGCTGGGTTTTGTTGTTGTATCCATGCAGCATCTCACCAAACAGGGTGTCATTGAAGTGGACATCATGCCTTGGGCATTTTGGCCCCTCACAGTTGTCTGACTGCAGGAGGCAGGAGCGGCCATCTCCTGCCAGTTTGTACTCCTGCACACACCTGGCGAGGAGAAAAGAGCTGTCAATATAATGTATAATATATATCGTCTGTGAGGCTTTTTCCCTGCCGGGGTGGATAAAATACTTGCTGTAGTTGCAGGCACAAACATTAGGAGAGGGAAAAATCTAGATGACTGACACTGTGAAGAGACATACAAACACAAACAAAATGGGCTTTCACTACATTAATAGACACATATCTTAGCCCTCATCTATGCCATTTCTTCCATTTGTCTGCCACTGTTCACTGTTTGTCAACAATCTTTTTGTCACTCCTTGAGATGAAACAATGAGGAGCTAAAATAGACCTTTGATTATAAAAGCAACAACAAAATATTTTTTTTATTCATTGACGAGACGAGGCGGGACTAAATTGTTCATGGTGGGCGATCAGACATTCCAAAAAATTAATGACTTTTTCCAACAATTGCATCTTGTCTGTCTGTCAAGCCGTGAACAATGCAGCCCTGTCATTGATTGACGTGTGCAGACAGATTCCCAGAATCCCAGGTGAGGCTGTCCCAAACTGACAGCGAGTAAGTGACAACAACATGATGGCTGTTGGGCGGCAGACAGGACTAGATCTGTGGACACATTTAGGCAAAAAAGGAAAACAAATTGCAGTCAGAGACCACCTGTGGCTGCAGGTTAAGTGGGACGAATACAAACAAGCTGAAGAGACACTTGAAGTCGTTCCACGCTGCTACTCATGCCAGTACGGAGTGAACTCTACAGTAGGTCCCAATGCCAACTAACGTTAAGCTTAAATACACTGTGTATTTTCTGATGTTAAAGGTGCAATATGTTGTGTGTTTTATGAATAAATTTCAATCAGAAGAGAACTGACTGTCATCACATTTCAGTTTTACTTTGTTTATATTTACAGGACCCTTCTGAGAAGCCACCTCTGTAGCCTCAGCAAACATTATGGGGACCAATTGAGGACCGCTTGATTATTTAGATACAGAAATATTTCTGAGTTTGTGTTATTGCCTTGTTAAAGTTTCCTTTCTCAGTTGGGGTTTCTTTTCCAAAGTTACATGGTGCGCATTTAAGTCAGTGTAACTGGGAAGCTGTCTGTATCAACTTGTGGTAAATTTGAGAGCAAACCACGCTGGCTCAGCCTGACTTTTCGCTAAAAATCTTTCAGTTTGCCGTCCTGAAATAATACACGAGTGAGCCCGGCGTTGAGGTTAAAGTTGGCTGTGTAAACGCACCAGCTAACATCAGTTGGCTAGCTTCAATGCCTGTGAGTGAAACATGCAAGGCTTTACACTCAACATTAGAACTCGCCCGGGATAATTTAACAGTCCGGTTGGCCAAATTAAGTGTTATATCTTATAAAGGCGTCTCTAATTGTGCATCATGCGTTGCCGCTGTAAGATTTATTTATATATTTGACCAAGCAGCTTTTAATTATGCTCAATCCATTTCCACCTACTTGTCAAAATGGCAGCACTGAGAATTCATTTGGGAGAGATATTTACATGTCATTTCTTAGCTCTGAGGCCAGGTAGGCATATTAAATGCAGAGGCTCATTAACCTAATTGAATGAATTTAAAGAAAATAAACCTTTTGATTATCACTTGACTAAAACATTTTTAGTCAATTAAAACTAGACTAAAAGTTTGAAGGATAAAAAAAAAAGTTAAAAATGTGATCAAATCGCATTTCGTCTAAAGACTAAACCTAAAACAACAGCAGTCAGAATTTATACGAGCTTTGTAAAAGTAACAACTCAAGGTTTGTAGTTTGAAATTCAAATCTTTTTTATACAATCTCGCTCTTACTTTTGCAGCTTTGGCCAAAGTGCATTAGAGAGGCAGTTCACTTGTCATTGTCGAGATTGTGGCCACAAGCGCTCTGCTGGAAACAGATACCGGTGGTGCGGAATTCAGCAGACCGTTCAGTCTGTCACAATTATCCTATCTCCTTTATCTATCTGAACAATCCTCCCTGACTGAGAGGGTTGATATCTGCTGCAGTTGGCTGGCATTGAGGTTCGGGCTCATGCGGCTGATCAGGTCTCAGCGCCTCAGTGGGAAGGAGGACACTGGCATTGTTGGCAGTGCTGTTCTGAAAATTGAGCAGACCTGGTGGGGCAGTGTGGCATGAAGGCGAAATCATTTCCTTTCTACACAAGGACTGTTTACTGCACCGCAGAACAAGGCCAGCCATGACAGTTTACAGTATGCTGTATTATGTGCATGTCATCTGTTTATTTTTGCGGCGTCCAGTTTTTTACTGATATTTGCAGCCCCGGACAGGAGTAATCAATCAAAAGAAGAATCGGTTATCATCAGTATGCACAAGTCGCACCATAAGTATATTTATAGTCGGTAAGCAATCTCAGATGAATTAACCAACTTACAGCGTGGTATGCTTAAATTTACTAGATCAGCATCTGCTCACCAGATCAGTATCCAACTCTGCCAAGCTCTCAGACTTTTTTTTTTTTTACACTACAGCCTTGAAGTAGAAATACCCACTGTCACGACGACTGCCTCAGTTGTTATTGTGTATTTTATTTTATTCTATGTCCCTCGCTGTCTCTGTCTCCAGACACTCGCTTCCCCTGAGCATTTATTAGAAACACTCCAGATTCGCCAGCCTCCATCCATTCGCCAGATGCCCCTGAGACCATAGGCGGCATAAATTTTAGACAGAGTGTCCGAGTCTGAAAAGTGAAGCCAGGGCAGCAGTGCCTTAAAGCTGCCTACTATTCAAACGGCGAGCTCGGGGGGGCGACTCCACTGGATGCAAAAAGAAAAGTGATTGTATGTAAGCGCATGAGAAAATGAGCCAACTTCACACTTCAAACAGTGACATCCCCGATAACCTCTGAATCTCAGTTTCTCCGGTTTGGACTTGCTACCCATTGCGAGTGAGCCTGCGTATGATCATTTTCACATTCAAATCACTGAACTGTTGCAACCCTCCTCCCTGCTGCGTCGCTCACACCTGCCTGACACCCGCGAAGGCGACAGATGTTAGAAGAAAAAAGAATGTGTGTTGGCGGTGGTTAGGAGCAAGCAGGCGGTGCAGATGGCACGTATGAAGACGACGCCTGCTCCTTGATTTCTGCTGTGAAACACTGCTGACAGACATGACACAACAAGCCTGAAACACTTGATCCATCCTTCATGGTGAATCGGGGGGTAAAAAATAGTGTCGGTTTAGCGATGATTGTGAACCACTCATTTGGTCCCTTAGAGGAAAAAACAAAAGAAAGCTGATGCAACCATTTTCAAATGAACTTCCTGGAGATTATTATGCCACGCGACGCAATGTGGTTCTAGGAAGAGTGCTCAAAAACCTTCCACAGTGCACCAGCTCAAGCGAACATGTGTGGGCAGCCATAGAGTGAATGTGTAGCATAATGTGCTGCAAGGAAAGTCAGCATGGTCCAGATTCCATGTTTAATCCCTGATGTGATGGTTTTGGGGTTTAGATCAGTTGCTTCCTGTTTGATTTTTGAAGATAATATCCTCGTTTTACTTTCCACTTCCTTCTTGTCTTTGTCTTTTTTTCTCACCCTTCTGCCTTCAATTTATCAGTCCCTGTGTATTTAAGCCTGTGTTTTTCCCTCAATTTTTGTTGGTTCGTCTATGTCTCCTGTATCTCTGATACAGTGTTTACTTCTTTGGTTTGATCTTAGTTTGTTCTTACCTCTTAGTTCTTGGACTCTCTTTAACCTGGTTTTGTTCCCGTCCCTTTTGTTGCCAGTTTTTGGACCCCTGCTCTTTGGTTGCCTGCATTTTGATATTTTGGATTAAAACTGTGTCAACAAAGCTCGGCTTTAGCTTTTTCAAGTACCTGCCGGTGTCTTGTGTTTGGGTCCCTGACTAAGCGTTAAATTACCTTTATTAAAAAGTTCAAGCTTCTATGCAGACAAATGGGATACCCCGGGTTATTATAGATTTGTACTTTTCAGTACTTTTCATTTTCATTTCATGAATATTTGTTTTGAAATCTATTTTGCTTAGTTTCCTTTGCGGGCTTATTTGTTTAACTTCATTTTTACATTTATTTTAAATATTTAGTCAGTTCTTTTCTTTTCTTTTTCTATTGATTGATTTGTTTTAGTGATTTTGTATTGAGGGGGAGGATCTTATATAAGCCCTTTGGGTTTCTTTTCCTCTCCTGCACAATTGTTTGTCTTTGTATTATTAAACAGAATTCTTGTTTTATCATTGTGCATATAAATAAATAAATAAATAAATAAATAAAATAATAGTAATTGCACTATTTAAACTATACACAGGTATATATGAGAGAATTTATACCAGCGTACCATCAGAGTTGGGCTGAAAATACAGCAAAATTGTGGCTGGAGGAGTAGATGATATTGTTAAACATCTCTGGATAGGATACATTCATATTAAACAATCGTTTTTGGTAACACTTTGTTTTAGGGAACACACATCAACCATTATGGTGTCACTTATCAGCATGCTTATTAGTACTATGGTCTTTCTACTAGTCATATTAAAGCACTTATTAATGCCTTTATTCTACCTGACCACATTCTACAACTACTAGGTCTCTAAAATGAGAGTTTTCTCTCAATAATCTCCTTACTACTGCTTATTGATAGCACGTAAATTAATTAAAATCTTAATGCGCTTTGCTCATGGGCCTTCCAAGGTGGTAGTCGCACAGGAATAGTCATTCTCCCTTAATATCACTACATTAATATGGTCTATTCTTAAATAACCGTGTCCAAGTAAGTCTTTTTCTAACTCAGAATATGTTCCCTCATTCTAAAGTGAGGTCCTTCTCATGACTAATTCAGAAGTAGAACCTGTGTGGGTTAATAAGTGTCAAACTACGGGTGAATTAGTTATGAGCAAGACCTCAATTTAGAATTGAGAATAGTAAGTGCTTCATAATGACCAATCTAGAGCCAGTATGCTACTAATATGCCTGCTAATAAGCAACAAGTTAATGGTAACTATGGGAGAGGTTACAATGCTTTTTAATATGTAATCTCGCACAGATGTCTTCTCATCCAGACGTGATTCGGTGATGGCGAAGCTGCGCCGGTTATTTCCCATGTACGTATCTCATTTTGCCCTAGGAAGAAAACTCTTATTTGAATATCACTCATGGAGCTTATTTCGCGAGGAAGCATTATTTCCTGCCCGCAGACACCCTTCAAATCTTTTAACAGAGTTATTCTCACCCGCAAAACATGAGCACGTTGCTGGAACTGGGGTCATCTTCGAGGGGCACGAGCTGCTGGAGACACAGCTGTTCGCAGCCTCCATTGAAGCCATCCGTGCAGTCAATGCCCCTGGAGTAGTCATAGCAACCTGAGCCATCCTTCATTGGCCTCAGCCCCTCAGGACACTGCAAGAAAGGAGAGAGAGGGAGAGAGAGAGAGGGGAGGTGGTGGGAGAGAGATGAAGCGAGAGGGTGAGGAAGAAGGCATAAATTAGGGAGAGGGAAGAAGAGAAGTCAGGCGCAGAGGTCAGCATGTGCATTTTAATCAGGATCAGTCATTTCCGAGGAGGCAAAGATAGTAATATGGCAAAGATGAGAGTGGAAAAGTGGGCAGTGGGATTTTGAGAAAGACGGAGAGGGAGACTCAAAGAAGGAAGAGTAAAAGATGTAAATGATCTTGTCTGATAGGGTTCAGAAAACATGGAGGTCTTCAAGAAAATCAAAAGGGAGCAGGAGTATCAATTTCACTCTCGGAGCCTTGAAATGACATTTGAGAGCACTCAAACTTGAAGAAGAGAGTGGTAAAGGTTGGATTGATTAAAAGTTATGCCTGTGACCCGGCAGTAACTCACTGATATCACAAGCTTTTAATAAAGGGGAAACATTTAGACTTTCAGTAACGGTCTGTCATCAGCTCAGAACGTCCGTATACCAACAAATCATTCACCTGAGCACACACACACATCCTGCACAGACGTCTGAGTGGGAACACTGGGTCCAATGACTTCAGATTAGCTAATTTACAGTACAGCGTTTAATTTATGAAGTGTATATTTTTTTAATGAATTATATTTCCTCGAGCATAAGGAATGCTAATTAGGCAGAAATGGAACAACAGCAGACAGATTTTATAACAAAGCTGGACTCAATTAAAAAAATAGTTTTACTTTAATAACTTAATAGCCTACTGTTCATGATTTGGGATGCATTATCCAGCTACGATGTAAACATAAGACCGTTAAATAAACAGAGGAGGTTACACTTGATGATCTGCTGGCTCAGCTTAACAAGACGAAATGCTGATGGGAAACTTTATTGACTTTTTTTTCAAGTTCTAATCATTTATAAGTACTCTTTTTTTCCTTTTTTTTAAAGTAATTATTAATAACATTAAACCACTAATTGTGGTGTTCCATCTCCCATCTACCATCGAATTAACGTCACAGCCCCGCTGTTGTTCGAATCACCTGCGGTTGCAAGTTTGTGGCGCTACCTCACATTGCTAATGCTAGCTGGCTAACTTTAATGTCGTTTGCTAATGTTAATGTTACTAACAATAGTGAATGTTAAACCTCATGTTGTCATGATTCCTGATTTTGTGTTGTGTTTTATGTTTGGATTTTCATGCCCCATGTGCCTTTAAGTTCTCCCTGTACATTTTCCTGTGGTCTTCCCTCTGTCTCCCTCTGTCTGTCAGTCTTGTTCCCTCCTGGTTTTCTCCTCTGTGCTCCTCCCCCTCGTTACCTCACCTGGCCTCCTCCCTCCTCTCTCTCCTCACCTGTTCCTCGTCTGTTCTTCAGTGTCTGTGTATTCAGTCTCTGTGTTCCCTTCACTCCTTGTCCGGTCATTGTATTCTATATGTATCTGTCTGCCTCCGTTCATGCTCACACTCATGTTCCTGTCCCTGTCATGTCCTTCCAGTCTCCCCATGGTATGTGTCTTTGGACTTTGAGTTTTGCATTTTTGATTTGAACTTTGCTTTTTGTTTGGTTGCTACTTTGTCTTGCTGTTTCTTTGTTACTTTGTCCTTTTAGTCTTGCTCCCTTTTGTTCTTGCATCGTTCAGCTTTGAAATTAAAGCTCGCCTTTTGTTTCCCCATACCCTTGCCTCCTGTGAGTAACTGCGTTTGGGTCCACCTCCCCTTTCCACAGTCTTCCCCTTTAAACCCCAACCTGACACAAGTTTCCTCTTTTTTTGGCAAGTGACCAAAGAATAAGTGTGATAATACCTTTAAGGTGTCCATTACCCAGATCTAATGGAGCCGGGCATTATACATTATATATGTTGCCATGTGTTAAATACTTTATTGCTGTGTTGTTTCATTGTTTTATATAGTATCATGTTTACACCTCTTGACAATGTTCTACTTTTTTATTTCATCACATCAAGTACTGACAAAGAATGATTTTATTCTGAAAAGAAAGTGAGTATTACAGGCCAACTGAAACATGAACATGAATAAGTAGTAATAAATTAATACTGTAGATAAACCACATGTGTTTGTAGAACAGACATTATATCTACCGTACTAATGGTGTGTGTTAATGCAGATCAAACTAGAGGCCCGAGTGTCAAAGAGTGATATCAAGATGATGTGTAGATGCTGTCTTAGATAAAATAAAGTGGGAAAGAGAACTGTGTGTGCCACATACTTATCTGAGTCCACGAGGTTGTGTGATTGTCATGTTAAATATTGTATCCCACTGAGTGAGACATTAGATGGTGGAAAACAGCAGCTATTTACCAATCACTTGAATGGTAGAGATGGGTGCACATACAGTAATTGATTCAATGAACAGTTGATTGTCATTATGGAAAAAAATAATCATCTTTGAATATTTAATGGGTTTTGTCTGCTGGGGCTGAAATCCAACAATTAATTAACACACTCAGGCGTCAGCCACATGCTGAAAATGTGTCGCTTTTAACAACCGACACATCACTTTTTCTGCGAGCTGTAATTTCTTCTTTGTGGGTATTGATGTAACGGTTCTGTTGGTTTTAAAATGAGGGCTGTAAGAGAGATTATTTCACAGTTTGCGGAGCAGTGTTCACCACTTCCACTGACAGCTCCTCTTACTCATCTGCCATTCCTTACAGTATGTACGGCGTGGGTGTGTGAGGTATGATAATGTGTGGTACAAAAAGGTTGTATGTAGGTGCTGATGTATTTATGATACTTGCAAAAATAGAACGGGGTCCACTGCTGCTTAAAGTTCAGACGGTTAAATTTTATTATTTTCCTTGTGAGAATATCTTGAAACACACAAAACAGAGGGGTGATGTGAATGTTAGAATAAAGTGTTTCCCCTGCTGACAGTGGTCAAACACATTCAGACATATTGAGTTATTCGGTGTAAGCCTTTGTCTTGCTATTTATGATAACATGACTGACTTACATACAGGCAAGACTTCCCATTTTCAGCCCTATTCACTGGATAGGGGTAAGGTTATGTTCTTGCAGGTTCAGTAACATAACTGCAAGTGAACTTCTCTGCCTCCTGGACATGGAGGCGTTGAGCATCTCCCCTTTTATCTCCCACAGCCATTTATCACTTTAACGTATAGTTGGTGCACACACACCCTAAAGCAAAACAGTTAATCTGCTGCTGGCTTTGTATTTGCAGATTGTCAATATCTGCAGTCCATCTCAACACATCCCCCCCAGCATTTTACTTTGTGACGGGGTCAGTGATTAATAGTAAACACATCATATCTCACATGTCGTGTATACCATCAAAATAAAGGCTCAGGAGTGGGACCTTCACTCGCACTAATGACAATGTTATTTTTACACAGACTGTGCCGGAAGGTAAAAAAAACATAGAAAAAAATACAAATATGGGTGAAAATTGTTTTTCTCGGCCTTCGGCACTGTTTTGACTGGACAGTGCTGAAACCCTCCCTCTAAAAAAAGTATTACCCGACTAACTGAACCTGAATGTCAGAACATTGTGTTCTGCAAGGTCCCTGAGATCAGCAATAAACAAACTGAGATCCTCGGGAACAAACCTTCGGGCACAAAACCAATTAAGGGCCTCGTTTGGTGGTTTTCAATAAAAGGTTATGTAATGCAGGATGGGGAAATTAAGGAGGGAAATCTAGTCAGGGATAAAAACGAGCCAAACTGAGATACAAAGGGAGGATTGAGACGGAGCTCAACAATGTTCAGAAGAGTGTGAGGCTGTTAACAGAAGCCGGGGAAAGAGAAATAGGGATGGTAGACCTAGATTTTAGTTCAGTCAATAAATTTAAAGTTACAGCAGCAAAGGAAACAAAAACAAAAACACTGCTTTACAGTCTCTTAAATCAACACGTTCTCACTCCCAATTTGTCAAATTTAGCAGCTTGGTCAGTGGCCTTTAGCTTCAAGCTGCGAGGGGCTTCACACCTACCCTGCTCCATGGTCATGTTTGGACTAATATGTTACAAGCAACATCTGGTTGGATTTTCAAAATTAAAAGGTCCTACGGTCAAGCTAGCAACAATACCTAATATACAACACCCGATTCGACTTTCAAAATAACAGTTTGCATAGTTACACATGTAACTTTTGGAATGGTATAAATGTTGTCAAGTTAAGGCAAAAATTGACTACTTGGTAAGAAGTAGGCAAAAGTTAACTATATCTGTGAATGACCCACCCATCCACACACTGACTCAGACTTTCTCACTCTTTATGCTACTGCACTAAAGGGGCGCTTCAAGAAGTGACGTAACACGAGGGTTACCTTCAGTGTCAATCTTAGAAACACAGGGCTACTGACCAGGCTGCGGTATCTGACGCCCCGGCAGTGAGAACGGGCTGTTTAAATACTGTGAAGCAGCTTTTCGGCGACCTAAATTATACTTCACTTTCAGTGAAATTTCTTTGAGGATGGGTGCTCAAAACTTGTGTCGAGCATGTTCTCTTATGCCTTCTCCATTCATTTCAGAACGTCTCATCAGCAATAAAATCTGGGAAACTGGAAAGCACGCCACTGTGTCTGAAAACATCTAAAAGTCTCAGATGCTCTCATGCAGCCAAGAAAACAAGCTGGAGAGAGAAGAAGAAGAGGTGGAGGAGCTCAGGGTGCAATCTTAAGCCCTAAAACATGATGTGTGTCGACTTTTGGTAGAACCCTCATGCTCATCTCCGACTTCATTTTTCACCTCAGGGATGTTTTCCCCCTCTATGTTTATACACTAACAAATGCCAAAGCAATTAAGAAAATATTTGTATGCCGATTTGGATGTTGTCAAAGGAGGGGTGAAAGGTCATGGGCCTATTTGATGCACAGCTGATTAGCTGATAAATCGATTACTGCCATCTATTTGATTTTACTGGCAAACATGTCAAACATTTGCTGGTTTGATTTTCTTAAATGTGAGGATTTGCAACTGCTCTTTGCGATTTGTGGTTGTAAAGAGTCTTTGGGTTTGGGACTGTTGGTTCAACAAAAGTAGCTATTTGAAGACTTCACTTTGGCCTCTGATTAATTGAGATTTTTAAAGACAAAACAAGTAATCAACCAATCAAAACACATTAATCAATACTAAAGATGATTGTTCATTGCTGCCTCAGTTTGATGTTACCATGAGTTTCACTAAGAACAGCATGATTTGAAATCCCACACCAGTACTGACTCAACTGAGTAATCAACTTGTTCCTTTCCTCTAATTATGAGATTTCTTTCTCATAATTGGCCTCCTCCTAATGGCCGGATCACGATGCCATATTAAGATCACTATCTCATGAGATTGAACGCATGAAGTTTTCACACAAA
Organism: Sparus aurata; assembly: GCF_900880675.1. Classification (NCBI taxonomy): domain Eukaryota; kingdom Metazoa; phylum Chordata; class Actinopteri; order Spariformes; family Sparidae; genus Sparus; species Sparus aurata. The sequence goes on from NC_044198.1 coordinate 17,828,942, forward strand.
GGATCCAAATGAATCCAGAAAATGAGTTTACGTCGGCTTTCTCCAGGATGTAGACGTTTTTTTTTTCAAATCTTACAAAACAAATTGAGCGATGGGCCTTTTTTTGATCTCTCTTTTGGAGAAACTGCTGCCAAACACTGCAAAAAAAGGATAGATGTGCAATCAGCGCCGTGCATTGTTCACACATGCGGTCCGTACAGAGTCCCATATGTTCGACATTCAATGGGAAGCTGTCTTGTATCAGATCCATTTACTGTATCTCATGAATGTAATGCTTACTTCCCCACCAGAATGAGATTGGGGCCATTCATCACACTGCGGCGGAGCTGTGGGAATAGGTGTCCGTAATTCAGAATTGTCATGCAGCAGTCCACGCTTGAATTAAAAGGACTTAAGGTTAGCCATTAGCGCTGCCCACCAGCTACTTGCTCTTTCTGCTCGGACAACTCTCCGAAGACACGAGAGAGCTGGGGAAGGGGGGTTGAATTTGCATTTCAGATAAACGCTCTCAGTCAGTCCGTCTGCTGTGATTCAGCGAGTGCGCTCCATAAAGCCCAACGCTTGTTGGAGAAACACAAGGCAACTTTATTGACTGCAGCCTTGCCACTATAATTACCAGCTCGGCAGCCGATCACTAATTACAAATACCTTCAGAAACATTAGACAAATGAGTTATAACATATCACTGAATACATTAAATATTTAAAAGAAGTGAGAAAACGAGCACATTAGAGAGGAGCGTGGATGCGTCTGTGCCTACAGACTAGCAAGTCCATTCAAATACAATTAATAACCCAAACTATTACATTAAATATGACAGATCGGCTGTTTACATGGTATCTTTTTGTCTCTTTCGCACCTTCGTGTCTGCTGTATCCCCGAGTTTAGGCATATAACAGCGATGTAAAACTCAGAGGGGTTGACTGTGTATTCTCAGGGGCCAATTACAAACGAGAATTTTAATGACACCATTAAGTGCCAGAGAGAGATTGTATTTCACTCCTCTATATACTTGGAGCAATTAAAAATACAAGGTAAGCGGGTTTAAAGAAACAAAGATGAATGAAAAAAAAACAAAAACAAAACCTAAGTATCTATTATAACTGCGCATACATCTCCCTAAACATTACACATGTATACTGCCCCCTGCGAATTAAAGCTCACCCGCTCTGAATGACTGCTATTCATTTTCCTAATTGGCCATTAGTGTCCCTGCTTTAATCAGGAACCGAGCATAATCTGTTGAGAACTCTGTCTCCTAATGATCTTGTCAAAATTAGGATGCCAGATGTTCGCACATCACACATTTCAGGGCAAAAAAAAAAAAAAAAATGGTGAGAAAAGTGTCAACAGTCAGTGATCAAGGATTTATACATGGTCCCAGAGAGACCTTTGGAAATTAACATCAGCAAAGAGTAGAGAGAAGCTTTTCAGTGGGAAAAAGAAAAACACAAGATAGATGTGTGCCGAGTCTCATAACACATACAGCAAAAAAAAATAATAATAATAATTTGAAACTGCACAGCTCTTAATCACCCTGACAGGTGCGGGGAGAAAAAAAAAAATCAAATACTCTAAAAGCATATTTGACAGCCTAATCTGGTTTGGAGGTGGCAAAGATGCATGCCCTGCAGCTCCACTGTTGCTCCGATGAGTTGAATTAGGCACAACGGTTTTATTGCTGCAAGAGCGAAAAAAAAAACAAACATGCGAGGGTGCGAAACAGTCCCCGGTGAGAAATACAGAGTCTCCACCCAGCTGTTATATTCATGCGATATTCATACTTCATCTTCACAGTCTTCTCTTCGCTGTGGAGGGAAACGGTGTCGCCCAAACCGCGAAAAATAGACGCTGCTATTCAAGATTGAGTCAGTTTTGTCACTTTTGATGATGATCCTCTTATGTTTTTGTGCAGATGGTTCATGCAAACATACAGAATGGCGCATATGGATGAATAAAAAAACTAAAACAAAACATAGCGCCTTGTTCCGTGTCACAACGGCTCCGGTTTCTAACAGGATGATTTCATCTGGAGTATTCACCTTCCTCATCTCGACACAGTGAGAATCAAATCTGCATTTATGTGCTCAGCAAATCCATTCGAGTCCATTTAATGCTGCAGTAACAGCCATGTTGTCTCCATTTCTCCACCTTTCCTATATTGGTGACAATACAATAGATGGCTGTAAGTGTGAAGCATGGCTCTGCCCAGAGACTCCACAAGACTCTGCTGCCAGAGGCATTTAAGAGCTGCTGTTATTCTCCTTTACTTTGATGATGAAGGCCATGAGCGCCGTTTATTTATGTCAGGAAAGAAAACACAGCACATAACGCTTTTACTGGACAAATGCTTAGTTTTTAGTAGTGTTGTCTGTCACGCCGGAGCAGAGAAGGTGAACCCACTCAGAAGGCGGGCAGGTTGAAAAGAAATTAAAAAGGCGAGCTTCAAAAACAAAGCGTTTTTTTTTCGTTCGGACCAGGATCTAAAGTTACAAAATGCAACAAGCAAAAAAGGCAGGTGGCGTAAAAAACACAAGGAGGCCGGCAGGGGCAAATTTGGAGAACTAAAGACGCGCAAAACAACAAAAACTAAATCAAGTACAAACCAAAGAAGCACTTGGTAAACAGGCGGGAACACGAGGAACACAAGGAGCACAGGACTGACGTCTGGAAACAGAACACACAAACTGAGAGAGGGAAGACACAGGGAGTGATGACTGAATGAACACAGGTGAGGAGGGAACATGGCGGGAAAACAGACAAATAGAGGCGGACCAAATACACAGGAGGATAATCAGGGACAGGTGAAACTAATCGGGACAGTCACAAGGGAGGGAAAACAACATGACACATGAGGATGAACCTTACAAAATAAAACAGGTAACAATAAATTAACCAAAAACCCAAACCATGACTTTAACATATTGAGTAAAAGTTGTTAGTTTGATTGGATTATTTTAATCAATAAAATCTAAACAGTCTATAGATTTTCCATATATATATAAATATATATAGAGAGAGGGAGGGATAAATAATAATAAATGCACCAGCAGTCAGATTTCACTGAAGGTTATTACAAAAAATAGCAGCAATATGCGACAGTTTACTGTAACAGGTGAGCAATAAATATTTTCTGCTCCTCTTCATATCTCAGTCTTGCCACAAAGAAGAAAAACAGATACTATCTATCCACCTATGTTTATTAAATTACAAGAAGGGAGAGGAAATTGAAAAGCTAATCTTTCGCCAGGTATCTAACCTGTTAGTTGGAAATGATTTAATAATCTTTCCTAATCCATTCTGCGTTTGCTCAGGCTGGGTTTGGACCCGTGCCATGTCGAATTAACTAAATTCAAATTCAGAAACTTATCTTGTCAAATAACATTTAATATACTGAACCCGGTAGGACTGCAAGTGTTCTGTTTTACTGGTAGACTCTGATGCATTAATGCACAGCGTTTATGGTACGAAAACTGAAGCGCTGCTGCAGATGTCTGCTTAATGCTTCAGTGACTGTGCATATTAGACTAGATAAAGTGAATGTATAAAAATGATGTGTCTTGGTTTTTACTATTATGCCGCACACACTTGCTAATATTTCCCCCTAAAGGCCCTACTGAACTGTATTCCAATGTGCACAGCTCTTAACTTCCACCCCTGGCTCCAGCAGTGTTATTTGGATCTCTGCGGTACACTAAATGACACACTTGATCCGGCATTTAACCAACAGTGGCGCACTGTAAGGATGAAAGAATTATTAGAGTTTGCTTTAAACCATGCAGCATTGAAATTCAATGGTAATGAGGTAAACTGAGCTGTGCTGTGCAGCAGAGCAGAGGGAGTCATAACGCTTGGTTCACAGGAACACACGACTGTGGGGACATACAGTGGATTGTGGGTAGAGGGATTAGGGCGATGCTGGTTCGCACAGAACTTTTGTTTGGGTGGAGTTTTCCAATTTTTTCCCTCCCTGCTGACTCTTTATGCAAACCAGAGGCAACCGAGCAGAAATCTGGCTCCACACTGACAACTCATCTTTTAATTCCTGACTTTTGGAGTGTGTCACACATTTTAATAAACTCTCAAATTCTGAGAGAGTATGTAAGCGGCCCTTAAAATGAGATTGGTGACAACAGTATCCGTCTTCGCTAAACGGTTATAAATTCCCGGAGTTTGACGGGCCAAGTTTAAACTTTCGGATTGGTGGGCGACAATAAAACATACATCTCCGCCAACGCTGCGTTCAAGCGACTTTACCAGAGACGTCCCAAAAGGAACATCAACTGATGAACGATATTCCAGTAATATCCCACCATCTGCTCTGCCTCTGAGTACTTTCATTAGGAAGACAGATACTGAGGCAGGATACAACAACATGCCATAAAGACAAACATTACACCATTTCCTAACAGCATAGAAACAACAAGAGTGCCGCAGTTGTCAAACTTAAGCTTTAAAAAAGAGGGAGCTACCAGAAAAATCCATGTTTACAGAGTTTTGAACTTCACCAAGCAGCCCCGGGAGAATTTACCGAGTGCATCAGTAATACCCCTTTCTCGCACAAACACAGTGGATGACACGGCACATTGACCACAGGTTCAACGAGAAATTTGACCATTCATTCTGCACCGCTGGGTGAATGCTAGAGTGTTGCTGCTCAGACAGCCCACATCTGCCCGATGCACTTCTCCACACTTCTCTACTGTCGTGTTGCAGCATAGTTAAAAGTGGCCTCTGGATTTCTGTTCTGAGAATTTACCTTTAATGCAGCAGACAGGGACCTTGTGTGATTCAGAGTTTTTTTTTGTTTTTTTATCTTTTTCCACTGTATGAAGAAGAGAGATTCATGAAAGAAAGATATACTGTAAAAACTATGGTGGATTACTGGTATTTTTTCTTCTTCTTGAGCTTGAGATACAAAAATGGAAAGTAAAGGAGCCTCCGGATAAGATACATATCATGTTCCCAGCATTTTGATCTACAGTGTCTGTAGTATCTCTACTGCAACAGTACGGAATTGTATTGTGCTTTATGTAAGAGTACAGCCCGACTCTGTCCTCTATCCATGTATAGGTTGGCAATAAAAATATGTCAGCGCATAGAACTCTTTTTTCTTTTTTGTATTAAAATGCTACTAACAAATGGAAGAGTAACAAAAAAATTTAATCATTTACTCCAGTTTGAGATATTAAAACATCATTTTCTTCTCAGTGAGACTTCCTGATGAAAGTCACACGATACCTGAATCTGCAATAGCTTTTTGTTTATGCGTTATATGCAGCGATGGGAATAACGGCGATAAAATAAATGGCGTTACAAACGGCGATACTTTTTTCAGTTTTTTCAGTAATTACTATTGCCATCGTTACAAAGCCGTTACCAACTATTAAATGTGGCGCATTATAAACTGAAGCTGCTCATTGAAGCTGTTGTCGTCCGGAGCTGCAAAGCTGTTTTTTTTTCTCTTCAGTGAGGGAGGAGGGAGGGGTGAGACAACCGCATAAGTGATGATGATTGGCTAAGGTAGAGTAAGAGTTTGTAAGCCAATCACAGGCAGAGTTCAGTTTACACACAAATCACACGCGCACTCAGCAGCCTCACACACACACACACTAGCAGAGGTAAGCTGCAGCAATGGCAAGTCCAGAGGGAAAGTTAACGTTTTCAAAGTGGAAGTACAGACACTGCTTTAATCTCCTTGAGGTAAAAGGCAAGAACTTACATGTGAAGTGTACATTATGTCCCAGAGCGAAGTGTTTGTCCACGTCCGTTGTAAGCAACTCTGATCTAATGAAGCATCTCTCAGCGGCACACGCTTCTACAACACTAGTGGCCAAAAACACCGTTGCTGACACTGTTGATGATGACAGCAGGCCAGGTGTGGCTAACGTGAGCTCCGCTAACAAAGAAGGACACAGAGCCGTCCAAGCAGCTAAAGCTGGATTTTTCTGTTCCAGCTTCACAAAAACGTGTGACACAGACTGAACTGAATGCAATGATATGCAGGTATGTTGTTGAGAACATGCTCCCGTTATCATCATCCTTCCGAACACTCATTGACAAAATACCGGGGAGAGCAGGTGCTGGTCCGCCATGCAGAGAGACATTTTCTAAATACATAGATGCCGAGTACGCTAAAATGAATGCCGAGCTCAAAAGGGGGAGAAAAAAAAAGTAACGCAATAGTTACTTTCCCTGGTAACTAGTTACTTTTATAGTGGAGTAATTCAGTTGCTAACTCAGTTACTTTCTGGGAGAAGTAACTAGTAACTATAACTAATTACTTTTTAAAAGTAACATGCCCAACACTGGTTATATGGTCTAATGTCCATAACAGTAAGCATTTAAAAAGTATTTATAAAAAAAAGTAGTTTCAACATTATGTAGAAATTGTCATTTTGTGTGATTTGGCGCCCCCCTTCAGTTTCTGACTACAACAAAACTGCTGTAAATTCTAATCCTGGGTCTGTAACAATTTGTCCCACGTACAGTGGGTGCTAACTAAAAACAAATGTCAGTGTGTCGTAACAGTGTTATGTCTTGAAATTTGCTGTGCTGTGATCCTACTAACTGAAGTTACATAGTGCAGAAACAACTCACTCTCCTCCAGCAGCTTGCTCGCTGTGGGGAAGCCTTGACGAGTCGATAACCGAGTGCAGTTAGAAATGCTCAATTCCGTTCTTTTCCCTGTCAGCTCTCGATAATAACTGTTATCAACTGGTAGGCAAGACATATAAGAACTTTGATTGCATTTCCATGGAGTAATAATCATACATTTTCATCTTTGAGCTGCACAACTCTACTGCACTCGGTAATCGACTCGTCAGGGCTTCCCCACAACGAGCAAGCTGCTGCAGGAGAGTGATGAGTTGTGTTGTCTTTTCAATAGAAGTCTGGCAAAGCTAGCAGATGTTTGATGCCTCGAACTATGTGCTGGGACCCTATTTGTACTGTTCCTGAAGTTTGATGCTGTTCTGAGCATTATTTGTGACTATGAGTTGCTTTTTGATGGCGGTTTCTTGGTGGAGGCGTAGACTGCAGTGTATTGTTATCGTGCGGTCTTTTCTAAGGTTGCTAAAACTACACAAGCTAGCTGTCGGAAGATTTGATCTCTCGAGGGGGGGTCTTACTCAGTGTCACGGTGTGTTAGACAATGGATTCAATTTACGCCGGAATATCCCTTTAAGGTTTTTTTTTTTTATTTGGGATGAGGAAAAAAGAAATCACAACAAGGGAGAAATCAGTCATGATCTGCCACACCTACAGTTTGGAGAAATGATCTAAACAGCTAAATGAGCTGTTTTCTGAAGTAGCTTTTTATGAACATTTATTTTCACAGAGATATTTGTACATGCTTAACAAGACTCAACTTCCATATCTTTCATATCTGCACAGTTTTACCTAGCAAACTGCGACTGTAATGTATAACATGAGCAATCCGTGTTTGATGAAAAAGGAAGGCAGAAGAACATTACCTGTCTAAAACTGCTAACCTGCACTAACAACAGCTGTTGTTATAAGCTGAGGTTAGCGAGCGCAAGAATAAGCCGCCTGTCATCCTCTGTGGCTCAGCAGCAGCAGAAAAGGGAACAAAGGCAAAACATGGAATAAGCAGTGTATCCAGAAACTTCAGCACCGACTCTGACTGGAATTTATTTCTTTGCAAAATGCATTTGGACTGTCTTAAGAGCACCAGACAGCCTTGAGGGACTGACTCTGATAATGGATTTTAAGCCCGCCTGTGTGGCATGTCGCTGCTCCATGTTAGCACCCACTCTGACAAGGGTGGTTAAAATAACACCAACCCAAAAGAGTCAAAGGAGAAAAATAATACCGCTGTGTCTGTGATCCTCGGAGTTAATCTTTGAAGACTAGAAGGCTTTGTCAGTCTCTTTGTTGCCGTATTAATCAGCTGCACACGGAGGCGTGAGACTGTTCTGGATCATTTTCGCTAATATTTTATAAAACACTTTCTGGAAATAGGAGTTGAAGCTAAAGCTTTCCAAGCTGACTATACCCCTTGATGAAGACATGAGTGTGTACATTCTCTTCTTTTCTTTGCTTCGGGTGCTAAGTTATCAGGGTTTCTTTTGATATGGTTCTTCCTGCCACGATGGTCAGCTGTGGGATGAAGAAAAGATACTGTGGTTGTGTGTTTGCCCCTGGCGGCTTGACGTGGGGAAGAATTTGACAAACAATCCGAGCCTTATTAGCACGGACTCATTCATATTTTATACGCGCTCTCTCCACTGTCTACTACTGTCCACCTCTGGGTTTAATAAGGATTGGTCTCGGGTATAGATTTAGCATGGGAGGCTGCTTGTTCAAGTTTAGTCTCGAGCCTTGCATATGATGCAAATTCAATCATGGCAATACATGAAACATGGTTTGAACTGTAAATTATTTATTGTTGTCAGCCATTCTAATACCACAATGCCCCATGTGAAAGCTTTTTGCCTAAATGCAAATATACTAAAGAACAAGAAGGGTCTAATTAGGCACACTGCTTAAATGCACATAAAGTGTGGAAGCACAAACTGAATATAATTAAATTAAACATCCCTGCATTTATACATCTTAATGTTGTGTTTATTAGAGAGTTCAATGTTGTCCCTAATGTTATTCTTTATTTGGAGAATGAATTCATGCTTTGCAGCAGCTAAATGTCACAAAACAGACAGAAAGAGGCATGAGATGCATACGATACGAGGATTCGGTGGAGGCCATGTTGAATTGTGCAGTGCAGGGAAGAGTGACACAGTGCACCGTCGCCGCCATGCATATTTTTTACAAGATCATCCATATTGCTCGTGTCTGGGTGGCATGACAGAGTAGTCATATCATCAGCAACTGAAGGAGAAAAACATACTGTCAAAATGTTCAGGGCAAAATGCAATTAGCACTATATGTAAACTAAAAAACACATCTTAGACATAAAAAACAGCCACGAGCTACTAAATATGTCAAGGGTGGAAATTGTCTTGGTTCTGATGAATGATGGGGAATGTGACTCAGGTTTATTAATATGGAGCCGTCGTCATGGTAACACAGCAGGAGGTAAATCGCGGGGGATGAGTTGCAGAGGGCAAAATAAACTTTATCTATTTATAAAAAACTGAGATTAAAAGGCGCCCAGCTGAAAATGTTACAAGCACTACATAGGTGCCGAGTTTATCCTCTCAAGTCTATCAGTCGAGGTGTAAATCGCCGCTCGACAACAGTTTCAGAAATGTTATTCATCGGTTATGACCAGATGGATTCATGATAAGGGTCTACAGAAAGCATTGGACCAGATCCACGCGGAGGGTTTTCACGAATATAGCAAATAGAGATCTTTGCTAAGAGAGGAGTAAATCCTTTCTTTGGTTCCGGGCAGATAAGGAAGAAAGGAAGAGAAAACGAGAAAACTGCAGTGTCAGTGTTTGTCTTTGGTCGACACAAACAACGAAAAGACCAGTCGATTTATAGCCCCGTCTGAGCTCTTAATGACTCGCCAAACCGTCCTCCAGCAATTGAGATGCCTCATCAATTTAATTACTTTACAACCCAGGCCCGCCCCATGCTGTCAAAAGCCTGGCACTGCGAGCCTGCAGTCACCCTGTACTTGTAAATATGCCAGAAAGAAAACCTCTTTTGCACAGAGGTTTACATCTAAATATGAATCATGGAGGGATGTAAATACATGTGTTAAATATATGATTTGTTATACATTTTTTGACACATAATAGTGGCATCTAGATGAGTAAAACAAGCATATTACAAAAGCTATCAGCAGCACAACTACTACTTTGCTTTTGCTGTCGTCACTGACTACCTCCTTTTGATCCACATTGACAAACAGTTCCATCATTGCAGAGAACTGATACACCTTAAGTTGTTTATCTCTTTCTTAAGGCAGGTTTTTCTGCATGCCCTAATCTCATGGTCGATAAGTAGTTACTGTGAGCTCCCAAATTAACAGAGGTTAAGTAACTAATAACAGCTACTAAAAAATTACCGTCATTGAGCAATTTATTTGAGGTACAAGTCTGTAATTTAACTTTTACTTAAGTATGCATTACTGTGTACAATTTGAATTAATATCTAAACCTTCACCTGCATTTCTTTTTCAGCCAATAAGGCTATCTGTTCACAAACAACACAATGAAAACCCTGACATACGGACTCTACAGTCTGCAGCAGGCACAGGTTTGAAGAAGTGATCATGACTACTGAACTGAATTGGATTAGGGAGGAATTTAGACTGAAGATTTGGAGGAACAGAAACCGCTTTGATTGAAAGCTTGCTATCGATAATGCATTAAATATACACAGTTAAAAGTATCTAATACTCTTAGTAGTGTTTGAGAAGAATACTGTGTACCTTTATTTGGAGATGCAATCTCTCTATAATACAAAAAATCTCTGTCTGTCTGTCTGTCTGTGTGTGTGTGTGTGTGTGTGTGTGTGTGTGTGTGTTTGTGTGTGTTCCTCAAATATCTCTGCGGCTCAGGATCAGACTGACCTGAGACTTTCAACATGGCTGCTGCGTGGTTCAGTGGTGTGCAATAAGCATTTGCTTGGACTGCAATGATAGCGTGAATAAATTATTTCATAAATGCTTTACAAATTCTGCAAGCATTGTCCACCAGAGCCACCACAGTCACGTGGGCACCAGAGCCAACCACTGCACACCGTGGCTACGTGCGCACCAGAGCCAATCACTGCAGAGCTCAAGCCCACGACATACCTTAAAAAACAAGCGGATTTATACCTGCAGCGGCGCGAGCTGGACAGGGATTTTGCCGGCGGTTCGGTTCCGTTCTGTGCATCTAAACTGACTGTTGTGGATTAATGAGATTAAACAAGACCAAATCTGTTCGGGTCTGAGGAGATCCGGAGACGCGCGGACAACAAAGTGGGATCGGAATCTGTGGATGTTTGTGTGTAGCTAGCACTAGCCGCGCTAGCCGCTAGCTAGCGCTAGCTACACGGCCCACCGCCCGAGTCGACGGAGCGGACGCACTGGCACGTCCAAAACCGGATTTAGGGTAAATAATGTCCAACACGCCTTTTCGCGAACATTGCCGTTACGTTTGCTTTGTGTCTGGTGCAGGAAAAACAGTAAAAATGTGCTTTTGTCACAAGCAGATTTATACCTGCAGCGGCGCAAGCTGGACCGGGATTTTGCCGGCGGTTCGGTCCCATTCTGTTCTGTTCTGTTCATCTAAACTGACTTTTGTGGATTATAATGAGATTAAACAAGTCCAGACTGAGTCTGTTCGGGTCTGAGGAGATCCGGAGACGCGCGGTCAACAAAGTGGGATCGGAGTCTGTGGATGTTCGTGTGTAGCTAGCTGCTAGCCGCTAGCCGACCCACACAGCCTAACGTTACCTATCGAGTTGACGGAGCAGGCGCACCGGCACGTCCAAAACCGGATTTAGGGTAAATAATGTCCAACACGCTTTTTCGCGAACATTGCCGTTACATTTGCTTTATGTCTGGTGCAGGAAGAAACAGTAAAAATGTGCTTTTGTCACAAAAGTGTCCAAGCAGCAAGTTTGGTTGTTGAGGAACAGGAAGATGTGGGAGGGACATCGGCGGATGATTGACAGCAGCAGTGATGTGTTGGAGACAGCGACAGAGATAGCGAGTTTTGAGAGTTGAGAGATTTGTGACATATAGCGGGTTTGGAGTGTATAGTTAGTGTGTTATGTAGTGTTTGGTGTAGTGTGTTTAGTAAGTAGTGGAGTCGTGTTGTGAGGCAAACCAAGAAGGAGACGGCTGAATGTGGAACAGGCAGGAATGAGCTGAGCCCTGAGCCTGAGGCATTGCCTGCATTTAAATGTAAATAGTTACACCTAGCTTTGTAAATTTCAAAAACTTATGCACCAATTTAGCAAACAACTATTTATATTTGCATTATAACTAATGCAATTGGTCCATTAAACATATTTGTGGTTTTCACAGTAAAAAAAACTAACTTTTTCTACTCTGATTTTATGTTATTTTGTGATTTTAGGTCCATAGTGTTAATATAGTACCTTAAAATGAAAAAACTAACTGTACAGTCACACATGTGAGGTTGTGCTAAAAATAATTACACCAAGTAAGGCAAGGTAAATAGTTTTTAAGGTGACATATAATGGTATGATCAAAAGTAGTCAAAAACAGACAATTATATCCCTGACGTCCCACCTTCAAACATAGCCTCATTTGGCCATCCATGAAAAAGCTACTTAACCTCCCACTTTTCTATAGAAATACATGCTTCCTACGGGCAATGCACTAGTATGTTAAAAAACTTAGTTAAATTAACACACATTACCAACAGAATGTAAATAAATTATATCTATGTATTGTGTTGAACACATATTTATTGTGTTAGCATCCTAACCAGCTAGCCCAGAGCCTGAAAACCTCTTTCTCCCAGTGGTCCAAAGCTCCTGTGCCAGCAGTATAAACACCAACCCTCCCCTTGTAGTCTAACTGAGCTAACAAGCTAACAGTAGCTACAGTCATGGATTGATAAAAAGTTCACACCTGTTAGCTTACAGTTTAATGTTGTACTGTTCTAATATATTCAGTTAGCCAAATATCAGCCTGTATGGAAAAGATACCTTTTATTGTGTATTGGAAGTAAGTGGGAACTTTTATTGTGAACGAACCGGATGTTGTTAGTTGCCGCTTCAGGTTGTGTAACCGGCAATGTTCACTAATAGTTGCTGAACTACAGTAAAAGTTTGTATTCTTATTGACTAACAACAGCAACATATTGCACCTTTAAGTATTATTTTAATGCCCATATTTTACTTGTAACTGAGTAATATTTCAGTAACGTAACTGTACTTGTTCTTGAGTAGAGATTTTAAGCACTCTTTTCACCACTACAAATAACTGTTAGTCTGCGAACAGTAAATACAGGGGCACTCCACAGAGTGAGTCATCCCTCTAACTATAGGCGCCATAGTATGGATGGCATACAGTAACACCAAAGCATACTAATTATAGTGGCTTACAGCATATAAAATATTACAGATTGCTTGGAAATATCAAAAATGCCCATTGGGAAGAAATGTTAAAAAGAGGTGATTATGTGGATGAAGGAGCTTTACAACATATATCATGTTTCACTTCAGTTCTCAATCTGTCTTTCAGCTGCAAAGTCCTGCGATAACCGCTGAGCAGCACAGCTAATTGATATATTATTTCTTGTTTATTTCATTAACTGTTTTGAAGCAATAATTATTTGTCACTCTTGCCGTGCCCCAAAACCATACAGGAACTTTGAGGTGCAAAGTTGAACTGCACGGAACAAGTCAAGCACAAATGCTTGAATGCCCAGACAGCATGTATCTGTAGCTCTGTCTGGTGTGTTTTACCAGACTAACGGCGTGAATCCAGCATTAAGAGTTGTCTGCTGCCCTGCTGAAAACGGTTGTCAACACCCTCTGAGCTCTGATAGCTAGTTAGCTACAGTTCAGCGACAGTTCAGCTGACAGCCTGGATATAACGTGTGCTGCCTTTTTTCAGGAGGTCTATCACTGGCAAGCACATCCTTCACACACACACACACACACACACACACACATTCGCACAGCCGCTTACTCCCAACGAAAATGCATTCACTGTAAACTTTACTAATGACGCATCAAAGCCAACCGATCATTAAATGGTATGTAAACATTTTACCTGAGACTTTTATTAGCGCCGATGAATGTATGGCAGGTGGTTCATACTCACCATGCAGCCGGAGGAGTCTAACTGTCTGTCGGAAACACACTTGAAGTTCTTCTTGCAGCCGCCATTATCTTTGGAGCAGTCGCGGACGGGCCCAAAAGATGCCAGTAGGTCCTCCACTGTCTCAAAGTAAGTGGACATCATGGCCTCTTCCCTGGTATGGAAGAGAAAAGTGTTAAAAAGAAGAAAATCGGGATGCCTTTGCATGGGTTTTCACAGTGCAAATAGAGACATCATAACCAGTACATGTAATGACAAGTACTAAATAATGCTTGAGCAGCTGAACAAAATTCTCTGCCACCTGGAAAAGCCACCTTGCTGTTTCTACTGCAATTAAGAAGCTATTCAAACACGTACATTATGTTAAAAAATTGCAGTGGTTGGATGGCTTTTACCCTACCACCTGCAATTAATGACTACTTGTAATGTTCAACTCGTGTTTTTAGGCTTAATAAAAGGGTATAAAAATCAGCTTAGTGCCTAAAATATTCATAAAATGTAAATTCAGGGCATGAACGCTCATAATTACAGACCTTTTATTGAATACAGGAACGTTTTTTTTTCTTGATTTTGACAGGTTTCCTTTCTGATCTTAAGCTTCATTTTGTGACTGACAGTGCAAAGGCAAAAGTGAATAAATCTGAAACAATAGCCCCCCTAGGGCTTACGTCGTGCCGAGGCATTATAAAAATTACTTTAAAAGTTCCAGTGCAGAGGTTCAGTCTGGTTCATGGTGAGTCATGGGGCTAACTGGCTCATTGGCATTAATTGGACATGTTTGTCACAGTGTGTTGATGGAGTGCTGAGGGAAATCAGTATTCTCCATCCATACACTCTCAGGACCGATCCGAGGCCATCCGAGCATGCCCAAGGTGGCAGAGGAGCCAAAAAGGAAAGCAAAGACAAATGCATGAATGCGCACTCAAAGACAAAACTGCATTTATTTGGTATTATATTTGACTTGGATGATACATGTATGCATTATTACATTTAAATTAAGATGCGTGTCTATATTTAGTGCAGTCTTTGGCTAGGATTTTAAGGCATGAAACACATCCAGCAGATGCTCACAAGGTCAAGAGGGGTTAAGTGTCTTGCTCAAGGACACTTCGACATGCAGCTGAGGGATCCGGGGAATCGAAGGAGTCGAAACCATGAGTGACCTTCTGATTACTTGACAACCCGCTCTGCCTCCTGAGCTATAACTGTTTCCCCAGGATAATTTCTATTCATGTTACTTTGTAATTAGATCTGCCTAAAAATAAAACGTTATCCAAATCATATTTATTGTTAATCTATACAGAATTTACAGCTATTTCGCGTAGCCGTGGACAAACTTAAGCCACAACACTCCCTTGTCCCAACCGACCAAAACATCTACCTGACCACATTACTGTAACAATGCAGACTGTGTGCAATGTGCAGTAACCCTTAATGTTTTAAGCACTATTGATTTATTATGGATTATTTATTATATGCATATTCTTCATAGGTTATATTTTATGTTGTATGTGATGCCGAACAAAGCTTCATTGTATTTGAGTATGCAATGGCAGTACAGTATCTGTCAATCTATCTATTAGACCTCTTGGTAGCGCTACATTGATGGTCAGGGGATCACCAAAGCCAGCAGGCTTCATCCTTTGGGGACCATGAATGTTGAGTGCAGTGAGATATTAGTCGAGACAAAAAAGCGGACTGACCAACAAACGACTGTCAAAGACACTGACAGACAACCAGTCCCTATAAACAAAAGAGGAATCTATCATTTCCAATCTTCATGCTTTCCTCTGAGAAATGTCAGCTTGACCGCTGCTGTACGGCTCAGCTGCTGTGTTCACTTCAGCATGCTCAGTCAAGCCCATACATCGAGCTCTACATGCCTGCTGTCAGAGAGAACGGAGGGGTAAGCAACCTCTGTGTTTTTCTTTGCAAAGAAACAAAAGCACTGTCTCTTGCAATGGGACCACAGGGATTCCAGTGTGTTGTGAGGGTGACTTGACTCTACAAACAGCAACAAGATCTTGAATGATGGCAAGACAGATGCCCTGCTGAGCAAGGAGGAATTTGGAGTACAGCCCACTGTCACTGTTCGTGCGTGTCTTTGTCTATGTGTACTTAGGTGCTTATGTGACAATGTCATTTCAAAGAAGAAAGTGAAAATAGCACCACGGAGGTAATTACATACATATTTGTGTCCCAAAGTAACCTCTCTTTAAAGTTGTTATAAACCAGTACATACAGTTCCTTCAGTGACCAAATATGGCAAAGGGAATTCTTATTGACTTAGTATTCACTGTTTAAAAAAAGAAAATATGAAAAGAATTGTTTATTGTGACCTTGTCAATGGCTTCAGGCAAAGATGCAAGGCAAAGCATTAAAATTAATCAAAGAGGCAGGAATGCTCCTCGCACAATATTGACAAAAATACGTTCAAAATTCAAACTGATTTATATAAGCAGGGATATATTGCTGATAGATGTGTGCGGACACCCTCTACTTACCTTTTAAATGACAAAATAGTGGGGTTTTTTTCCATTTCTTCATAGCTCCTGCCCACATGTGATCAGCATTTGGAATGCTCCACAACGCCTCACATTGTTTTTATCAAGGGATTCTTCATTTTAGATATTTGGTTTTCACGGTGGATTTATGGCACATCTGCCCATAATTGGCACATCTTCCTTATGTGAGCGGTGAAGTATTACCTTTCACTGACAGCACATTGGAACTGTTCCCTTTGCAAACCCATCCCTGACACATTGCTGTGCTGGTAGAAAATCACTCACTGTCACCAACTCCTGATATAAAAAAACTGTCTATTGAAAGACCCTAGAAAGTAACACATCAGTCCAAAATGTTGATATTCTTCCACTTTAATGGGGGATACGGGTGTTTGTTTTTGTTAAGTTGGCTTTTAATGTCATCTTTTTAATTTAATTGTGGTTTGCAATTAATGGCCAACTTATTAACTATGTCTCCATCTGATTTGAGCATTTGTGAAAGGTGCAATATGTAAGATTTAGCCAGCTGTCTACTTCATGTTCAAAACAGATAGGGGGCAGCATTTTACCAGAGTAAAAGAGTGCCATGCTAGTCTGGACTGGGAGCTCGGAGCACCAGGGGAGTGCTGGTGTTTACACCACTAGCACAGGAGTTTGGTACAGAGCTAGCTGGTAAACATGCTAACTTCAGTCGATAGCCCTGTAACCCAATACATGATATGACATAATAAATTCTTTTGTTGTTAACAACAAATCTTATATGTTGAACCTTTAAAATGTGGATATGAATGACGTCAACTGAACAGAATGGTTTGAGTCTGTTGAGCAAAAGATGGAGCATGAATCAACTATAATTTAATCACCTTTGACAACAAACTCTTTGTTTAAACAACACCATTGAACTAAAACATTTTAAGATAATTAAAATGTCACCTTCTGTTTGCAGTGAAGAAATGTTTTATGGTCGTAAATAGAAACTGTTGATGTGGTTATGGCAGACCCATTATGCATTAGTAGTATTGATGTCATCCAGTAATTCCCAGTACTCAAGATCGATGCACTAATGCACCCCTGCAAACACACCCCTTTTTTAATCTGGCAACATATTAAAGCTTATTGTTTTGTCGGCCACATAAGCAGCTGGGATGTAGTAGCATTTTTGGAAGATACATGCTTTTCTTGGGGCAAAATAAACAGTATTTTTACTAACCTTTTGGTCAGGCAGCTGCAGTCACTGGAGGATATTTCAAACTCATGTATTAAACTGTATTTATTCAGCTTTGTATGGGTTAGTATTTCTAGGATAGCTGAACTGAACTCTCTAATTATAGACACATAAAAATTCCCCCAAAACTGCTACAAAGTTCACATTGGTTTGTTCTTCCATATTTACTCAAAATGTTGAGTTAAAATGAGTTTTCCTTTTCTGTAGCAGTTTTGTCCACCTCTACTAGGTGAATAAGTGTGCTCCCAAGCAAGCTGACAAATAAGATCATCCTGGGTCAACCACACACCGAGGGATCTTTCTTATTATGGTAGATTCCCGAACCACCACCAGTTGTTTCAATGTAGAGGAGTACGAGCCTTAAACCAATGTATTTTTTGTTTGACCCTATCTTGCAGAGTGAGGCCAGCCAATTTTGAGGAAGACCCAATGCAACCTTGCCCTAACCCTAATCCTAACCCTAAGCCTGCCTACATTCTCAGTCTGATTCTTTTGGTCACGAACCAATGGTTCTGAACAAAGCCTTAATAGAAAATCCAGATCTTTGCCTCATGACTCTACTCTCTTTTCACAACCGTGCTCTGATACGACGCTTGTGGTAAGTCCAAATACATTTCAAATCTGCTACTTGAGACTACTGCTCTGTCCCTGTGTGCACTTTGGGCCGACGGCCAATAACCCTTATACTTGGGAGTATCGATGTGTCACTTCGTCACACTCAGCGGCTCTCTCTAATGCACATCAGAGATCATTGACCAGTATAACCAGCAAGGCAAGCATTGTTTGAATACAGACATAATTCGTCAACATCACTGAACTGGACTGTCTCAAGGGCTCAGCTGAACCTCGATGATATCAAAACAGCAAACAGAACAGAGGGCACGCTTGTCAGAGTCTGATGGCACAATGTGCCTGACTTGATGACAGAAGGGGAAACACACCTCCCTACTGTATTAGAACTGAATGGCTCACCACAAAGATTCACCTGATACTACTAATGCACAACCCAGATGACACTTCAAGGAACATTGGCCTTATCCACACCAAACGAGTCATAGAACCAAGAAAAAATACAGACGACCTGATTATCTGTTTTATCTATCGGCAAACAAACTACTAAACTGTTTGAGAGCCAAGGATACTGCAAGTCAAAAGGTAGAGGTCAGTCCAACTCCTATTGGGTAAAGGCTAGGAGTAGAAACGATTAAGTCATCGCAGACTTTGGCTATGGAACATTGCCCTCAGAACATTGAATGTAATCATTCTTTGGGGAAGGTGCCTGATTTGGTGCGTGGAGGTGAGAGGTACCAACAGAATACAGTTGGGCTCACCTCTGTGCACAGCTTTCGCCCTTGAACCAAACTCCTTGATAGACGGTGGACTCTCTCCTACTCAGGCATTGTCCACGGTGAGACGAGCCAGGCGGTTGGGGGACTATTGACAAATCACCGGCTGGCTGCTGCACAGCTGGACTTTCTCCCGGTGGATGAGAGGGTCACCATCATGTGGCTGCGTAATGCAGAGAGAAAAACTATTACCGTTGTTTGCGCACTTGTGCTTGTTTTTTTGTTGCTCGGCAACAATGGCTGGTAAGCTGTCACTCACAGCGGCCCAGGTCACAGAATAAATCCCACAGCAACAGAAACTCTGTGCCTGAATTTGAGCCATGGAAGCTCAACACTAGGTAACAGAAGCTGAATTAAATGTTTATTTAACAAAGTGTGGAGATTTATTAGTGTTGATGAAGGATAAACACATACTAGAAGTGGGACAAGCTTTACGCTTTTAGTACCAAATCCATTCTGCAATCTCTGACTCATGCTTGACTTTGGGACAACAGTTACTATGGATCTGGAGTGTCAGGAAGCGATGCGTCACTCTTGCTGACTGAGCCCATTATCTACTTGGACTGATTTGTCACTATATTGTCTAAAATCTTGTGAGGACAGGCTCCATAACGACTGTGTTTAATACAGGTCTGCACTAAAACTGACCACTCCACTAGACCCAATACCTCACTAGAGGGCATTCAGGGGAGGATAACAAACAGCTAGGTGTATTCTGGATGCTTCGCTGGGAGGAAGCCTCAGTCGCTGTGAATACTAAAAGTTGCTTTGTTGTTTAACTGTTGTTACTGGATATGTATTGCTGAAATGCAAATATATAGCATTCCTTGCACAATCAAAATGTACTATACAGTAGTATAGTAGATGGTTTTAATTAGTAGACATAATAAAAGGCAATCCAAATATGTGATGGTTCCTTCAACTCGAACTGACACAGTTAGATTTTAAGGTAGTGTAAGGAAAGTGTAGCTATCGGTTTATTCACCTCATAGCAAAAAAACATGTTTATGATGTTTGCTTCATTATCCAGGATCCATGCTTCTGGTCAGGGGTAGTGTATAATGACAAGTCAGTTTGAGCCTGCCATTGAAGGGCTCTATTGCTCACTTTTATTTGGAGCTGTCAGGATGCAATTCAGACTTATTGATGGTAAAAAACTCCTTTTTGTTTGTTTGTTTTTTTAGACTTCAAGCCTTATCGCTATGGTTCAGCCACTGCCTCTTGGTTGTGCCCTCGGTGTGCACTGTCACAAAGGGATATTGCAATGTTGGTGATTTTATTGTACCAGAACCTGAAAAAAAAAAAAGAAAAAAAAAGTGCTGTCTCTCACATTCTCTCTGGCCCCCGTGTCTTTTTATTCTTCTCTTTATTTGGCAACTCAATTTTTTTGAATTAGACAGACAACACATGGCATTCTGTGCATTGGTTCTTCCTGGCAGGCACTCAAGGCATTGACAAATGACTCCTTAATTCAGAGGAAAACAGAGGGTGGGGAAGGTGAGGCAGACAAAAAAATAATGGGTTGCCTCAGCTGTGAGGTGCATGCTAACTGGCTCTCCTTCTGGGTAGAGGGAAAAGTGAGTTGAAGATGAAAAAACAATCAATTCCAAGATGGCCATTGCAAGACAGTCCAGAAGGAGGAGAATTGGGAAAACAAATGCTGAAGAAACCTCACAGTAAAACCGTTGGGCATTTTCTCAAAATGTTGCAACATATTAAATCATGGCAGAGAGTGCGGAAAGTATTCAGCAACGTTGGCCTTGCACTGTTTAATTAACAGGAAGCTGAAAACTGATCCATATAGGTGTATAAAAGAGTAAAGCACACCATAAATCGGTCTACAAAGATACTTAAACTGCACTTTATTCCATTAGAATTCGTAAATCATTTGTTACCAGATCCTCATCAGACTCCTAATAGTGTTTCTTCCCCAAAATCCTTAGCTAATCAAAATCATCTCTTTTGGCACTGGCACTCTATGGCTTGACCCAGAAGCACATCGGTAGCATCTAAACACTGACTAATGTACTTGTTATTAATCTCCCTCCCTGCCTCTTGCTTTTCCAGATGATGAATGACCAGGCGACGCAGCCCAAAGTTAGAGCGCTGCTCCAGCATGATTACAGAGCCCGTTATTGGTCTGCCCCTACACTTGATTAATGCTCTTGTTCCAGCTTCCCACAAATATGCTGACTCTCATCAAGCACTTTTCGTCATTGAATAGAGTGCATTTTCTTTAAGCTTGCGGTGATCACTGAGGAAAATTCTGGTGAGTGAAAAAAGCAGGTAAACCTCAGTGATAAAATAAAGATTGATACATCAACACTTTGGTCGAGAGCAGAGCTGTAGGACATTTTTGATGGAGCTTTGGGGTAAAGGGAAGGGGGTTTATACACTGATTTTTGGTTTTCCTGGTGTCAACTTCTTGGAGTTGCATCGGGTTATTGGCAATGGCACATTTGGATGGTTCACTTTATCACAGTGAGTGAGGTCATTAATCACCAGCGTGGGGTGTCAGCCGCTGCAGTGTTATTAGCAGTCGCTTACTGACAAAAAGGCTAGCCTTTGAGCACAGTTGAGAGTGCTTGAATCCATGGGTGGAAATCATGACCCACCCCCTTCCAGGGAAACAGCCTATATTATTGACATATCGTTTTTAATGATATGATAATTGGATGAAAGTTGGAAGTTGCGCTAATCACGGCACAAAACAATGCGTTTTTTCATTGATTGTTTTTTAAAGATTGCGTCCCCTCTTCATATTCCTCACAGTGGTTTGGTCCACTGCCAATCAACTTGCACCACAGACACACACAACCCTGATGTTCTCTACCTCTCATTGTCCAGTGTAGTTTTATAGTATTCCTAGTTATCACCGTCTCCACTTACTGTATGTATATATATATATTATTATATATATTAATGAAGTGTTACAATATTAGATGAGATCAATTTGGAAAGAGAGGTTTAACAAAGCTAAATTTCTCCATTTTACAGTTGTAAACAGAAACACACCAGTGCAACATAAACTTAATCTCATGTTAATTAAAGATGGCTTGGAGGTACAGCCTATACAACAGCTCCTTGTTTCTCACCACGGCCAAGATAACACTCAGCCCGAATTCACATTTATTGATAAGTTACCCAGATCGAGCGCTGAACCCAGCTAGCAGAACAACATTTTTTTAAATATTTCATGCCATGCGCTTGGCACGGGGTCCTGGTGTTAAATGAAAACTTTACAAAGATCGTGGCTGTTTACTCTGAACAAAGTGTTCTATCAAGGCTAGTCTTTACAGGGGGTTAAATTCACAAAACATGAGGTCATCTGGGCAACCACTTGGCTTCATGACCTTGAATTCCCAACCCAAAGAAATGCATAGAGACAAAAAAAAAAGGTTAATGAATGAAGTGTGATTTCAAATGTGGTATGGACAGAATGTGGCGAAGGACTCAATTCTTAAATTATCTCTTTCAAACAAGCCATAATAAACTGAGCTTGTGCAAAAGCAGAGCCTCTGCTTTTATTTAGCTGAAGTAATTTACGTTTAAAAATAATGGAAACAAAGTAAATCTTTAGGATATCCTGACCGCTTTACATAGTTAATAGTTCAACAATCTACTTCTTGGTAAACTGTAAGACGAGCAGGTTGTATGTCAAGACAGTGCGCAGTCAGATTGAAACCGGGGGGGCTGTACACAGGTCTTACCCTTCAGTAGGCTCTGCACACTCACACCAGTGGAGCTGGGCATTGAAAAATTGCATGCAATGCTTAAGACAATCTGGAACGATGCAGGAAATGTTCCTGTGTTTCAAATGTTGCATCTTAAACAGTGAATTATTTGCTTTATCCTGAGAATGAAAGAGCAAGTGCAAATATATGCTGACTAGCTGTGGTCAAGGTTGGACTTGACTCAGTTTATCTTATTGTTCCCCAACACCTGTCTCACATCAGTATGTTAGCACCATGTTTGTCCACATCAGTCCTCCCGCGTCCTCTTGTATTCCCAGTGCTCCTGGTGTTACCTCACCTTATTTTTTCGTGGATTTGCTCCTGCCTGTTTTTGTTAGTTTCGTTGCCTTTAGGATTTTTGGTTTCTGTCTGTCTGTATTTGGGTCCAGTTTTTGTTAAACTTGACAGTAGATATATTAATTCCCATTGAAATCTGACAGGTGAATGACCAGCGAGACTAGATACAACTCCTGAAAACTCTGAAATGTGTCATGTGTGATTTTGGTGAAATGTTGTGGGCTGCTTAATAAAAAAGTATGGAGCTTTTTTTTGTGTGTGTATGAAAAAACACAACATATTTTAGCTTCTAAAACAAGCTAATTTAAAAGGAGCATTGAAAAAGACTAATCAACATGATGCTGGGTCATGTTGATATCGAGGGATAAAAGGTTTGGAGTAAAAAGCGGAGCATAGTTAAACCGACACGTACCTTGACACTCACTTATCTTTTTCATGTGGAATAAATTTGCCGACGGGCAGGAGTGAAACGGCGGATGCATCCTTCTCAATGCCACAGCTGCAGCGCAACCCACCACTTCACCGCATCGACACGTCTATCATGACTGCCTGAATACATCAACGTCTGCATAAACACTTTGGGAAAGTGCCTCAGCCAGAAAACTCCGCGAGGTCCCACGGGACTATGTTCCACAAAAATGCTTTGGATAATGAGTTGTCTGCATTATTCATGACAATCTGACAGATCCCCCTATGTTACAGGAACTAATCATTAACCAAACGCACAACATTAACTTACTATTCCAAGTGAAGTGGGCTTTTAATCAGTTGTACAATGTGTATTTCCCCCCTCATGCTTGCTCTTATTTTCCTGGTGTGTTTGGGAGTGATTAATCTTTCAGCGGCTCAATAGTCAGGAAGGAAATATGCCTTTGTTTCCAACTATTACAATGTTTCATGCTGCCATAAAGTGTCAAACGTAATATCTCACTTGAAGTTAAAAAAGAAATTCAGAATAAAATATTCTAAATGGGAGTCTCTAAATGGAGCTCACACGGTGTGGCAGGAGAAGTGCTTTCTAAAACATAATATCAGGAAGTGACAACAGCGGCTCACACATCCATGACGGCACGTCCTTCCACTGACGAACAGCTTAACTCGCTTTAACCCAAATTGAGCCCCTCCGCTGCAAAGTAAACAAAAGCCAAGTTCCTGCTCTCTGCTGAAGTGCTCAATTTGTACCTGCAGCTGTGATGTTACCCTGCAAGGCTTATTCATCGCGCAAAGACTGTGACACTTGAGTGAAAGTCAAGACAAAGAGAAAGTAAGTAATTGCTTGGAAATGATTGCTTTACCACCTGTGTAAGTGGAGAAACTGTAATCTTTCATGATCTCAGACAGAGAACATTCAGGACCAGATCAGATCGACACGTAGCAGATGCCAAGCTGTTGTTCTGAAACGTGTCCTCATTCCGTAGCTTGCCGTCACTGATAAACCCTTTTCTCAAAATAAGTGACATACCTTGGCTAATTAATGGAGAGGGATGCAGAAATCCCATTTACGTTCGCATTAGCAGATGCTAACACAATTGCCTTGGGAGCTCTTTGAGCTTGAGGCAATTTTCATAAAGCCTGTAAAAAAGTTAGAATTCTCGCGGTGGTGGAGGAGCGGCAAATTACAACAACAACTTATGCGACACACATTAGACACCGACTACTGTGATTTAGGCTGACTGACTTTCAAATTAGTTCACTGAATTTTTCGGGTATCAAAAACACCCAAGAGTGCAGGGAGCAGAGCTGACAAATCTACCTGTAAGGTAAAGTGAGCTTGTTCCACATTTGTGTTTTAATGCATTTTAATACGTTTTCAGAGCAGCTTGTGACATGCTGGGGTAGTGAGACATCTTGTACAGGGTTAAAAAGGGTATTTAGGAGCAGTTATCATGTTAATAGTTGTATCATCAACATCTCCTTTGCTGCGAGGTGCTCAGCACAGAATCGTGCTCTACTTCCTTTTCAAGGCACCCTGTCACAGGCAATGAAACTACCTCGGCTACAGTGTGTTTACTCTGCTTCCCATCAGCAGGGCTCAGCTGCACGTCACAGTCATGCCAACGTTTCCCCTTAGCTGTCCCACCCATGTAAGGAGAGCTATCTGAAAGGTGGCATCTCCGATGTCCTGACCAAGTTTTTTGTTGGCTGTTTCTGCGTGCTTGTTCACAGACAGCCGGTGGTGTGAAAGTAGCGATGTGTCACTGTCAGAGATTACAAAGAAATTGATCAAAGACAACAGAGGCTTCTTTGAGTGAATAATACTGGCCGGTGCAAAAGACCAAAAAATTGTTTTTGTTCTCGATAAATGATCATGTTATTAAGAGTCAGAGAACACTTCTTCTGTGTGCCGGAATGATCATGTTATTTGCGAATCATGTTAGAGGCATTACAAAAGATCTTTTCCTATCACACTGAGGAATTTGCAGGTATGTGCATTTTATTTTCTCCAAGTGTTTGGGAGACCTAGGAATGCGATTCCTTGTCATTGAAAAAAATTGTTTCTAATAATTTCCTGGCGGTAATTGGTGACAAATGCATGACATTTTTGTCTCATTAATAATGTATGCATTTTAGTGTGCCAACAGCTCTCAGAGGGACCCCCTGCTGTTTCCACATGTGCTTGTTTGCACTACTGATGTGGTCGGCCTGTACCCCAGTGTGCCCTGAAGAGCCACTACATACACAGCATCAGTAAAGACTTTTCCCCAATCAGTACACAGAAACACACATGTGCATAATGTTCTACCACGGTTACTGCTGAATGATGGTGTCACAGACAAGCGCAACATGTTTTTTTGTTTTTTTTGTGTGTGCAGCGATGGCAGACAATTTGCTTTACAAATGAAATGTCACTTCCCGGGCTGGTATCAGTTGGATTCCATAGATGGGTGATTGTTTTAATCTGCAGCTGATGCGCGACGTGCCTGACGTGTTTTGTGATGTTCAGCCGCACTGATGCATGCCAGCGCCTACTGGCTGGCCGGATGAGAAAAAAAAAAAAGCAAAACAACAACAACACGTCTTGTGTTGCCAATATTTTATTACTGCACTGTTGGATTGCCAAATCCATAACCTTGTCGATACTGCTTTCCAGTGTGGATTTGTTTGTTGGATCACTATTTGCATAACCAAAAGTTTCATTGAGCTTTTCCTGCCACTTCAGTCCACTAAGTCTTTTGAAAAAAAAAAACAAAAAAACAAAAAAAAACCTTCCATGGATTTAATTAACTGATTCAATGATTAATGGGTATTTTGCCTTTTATTTAATTTGAGCCTTGCAGTTTTTTATTCATAGCAAAGAAAGCAAATTGCTTTTTTTTTAGCTTTGTGATTGCTTTTTGAGTCACTTAAACCTTCCATGCACGTACAAACAATACACTAATGCTTAACTGTATGCTGTTAGATAAACCAAATAACGGTCTCCAGCAGTGTTGTACAGATGGACAGCGGTACGAAGGCAGCCATGACACAAACAATTACGAAGAAGCACCGTGAAATTCCATAGTGCCTATTATGGAGCCATAATGTGAATGTCATATGTAATGAATATCTGTGCGAAATGAAGCAAAGACGTAAATAATTTTGACTTGTACACTCCATGAAACAAGGGGATTGTTGCTCGAGCTGCACAGTCGGGAGTTTAGAATCCCACTAAAACGGATTTAAGTGCGTCTGTTGAAGACCGTCCGAAATGAAAAATGCATGCTCGGAAGTGGAGTAAGTGGCGGAGCTCTGAGCTGAGTCAGACTGACCTGACCTCCCCCGGATCTTCGGTAACTAACACGTCCGTCTTGCAGCTGGCGATGGGGTTGATTGACAGTTCCACCGGTGGCACCACGAAGCTCTTGCTGACTGGCAGCCACAGCCCTTGGCCCAGACTGTAGAATGATCTGTGTTGGCACAATCATAAGACATAAACGTCAATCAAACTACTTTCACATTGTAACATTTTCTGTTCTTACACACACCCTGTTCAGTATGAACATACAGTGGATGAGCACGGATTGATACTGTACTGCAGAAAACGAGCACAGCGAAATGTGTAGGCTTAAAAGCATCAGTGTATGGGCGGCGAGGTCCTGACAGAGAGGGAGCAAAAATCTTCCATTGCCGTTATATTGCATAATTTTATTCAACGATGCTGATTTATGTAATGGGCAGTGTGATCTTTCCTGTACGGTTTTCATTCCCTGCGTTTAATGAGAAAGTCCAGATAAGGCAATGCAATATTGATTCAGGGAGAGTCTGGGGCACGAATTGATGAGCGGCTCGAAAAGTCTACCAGATGTGTGATATTCAAGATTGAAATCAATACAGAAATATGTTTCTGAGTTCACTTTAAAGTGAGCATTGCACTATCCCGAAGGTTTTTTTCTTAAAGGATAAGTTCACCCAAAAAATGAGAAATTGAACCATTATCTACTTACCCTCGAGTCGATGGAAGGTCGAGTGAGGTTTTGTGGTCCTCAGAGCATGTCTGGAGCCTCACAGGAGGACAAGCAGTACAACAACAACTGAAGTGGGTGGGGACTAAAAAAACAACTGAAATATGACATAAAACTGGCCCATACAGCTCATTTGGAAACAATCCAAGTCTTCGGAAGCCAAAATAGATTTGAACATAAGTTATTTAAACCCATTTTAAAGCAAAGACTTCACCAAGCTAGGAGTGTTAGCGTGCACCCTGTCTGTAGAGGGTGCTTGAGCTTGATTGTGCATCCAGGGTGTAAATAATGTCACTTCCAATTAATTTGGCATCTTGAAGCTTGCAGAGAAAAAGGTTTTAATACAAATCCCCATCTCCTTTAGTTGTTTAGGAGAATGCTGCCACGCTGTTTTGCTGTGAAGCTCCAGAAATGTCTTGTGGCGTAGGAACTTCACCTGACTTGAGTAAAGTAAATAATGACTGACTTTTCATTTTTGGGTGAACTCATTCTTTGATGTCTTGAGCGTGCTGCAAGAAAAGTATAACTGCATCCATCAGGAAAATAATCACTCTTTCATACAATTAGCGGTGAAAACCGGATCTAAACAGTCTCACTCGAGGAAAGTTGTTTAGCCTTCAAGTAAGTCATTGTTGGCTTATGATGTCCATGGCGACTAATCTAATTGGTATTCACATGCGGTGCATTTACAGCACAGTTGGAAGTAAAATTGGACTTGGGGAAATAATTAGTAGCTGTGGTGGCCTCGCTTTTTTTTTTTTTTATTCTATTACTGATTCCTCTTCACTTCAAATGTGTTGTTCAAGATGGCGGAGAAACAATTATTTGGTCTGGCGAGGGAGCAAAGATCAAAATTCTCAGGAGGAAACCACGCAGCGGGCCTCGACTTGCTGCTTGGGAATAACAACACCTGGTGGAGCCTCGCAAAACGGCACAGAACGCAGCCGTGCTTTGCGTTGTGAGCTTTTAACCAGACGACTAATTCCTAGTCACCTGCAAAACCGAGCTTGTGTGGCTTTGACCGTGGAAATCTCGGCTTTAAATTGAATCAAACTCTCTCCTTTGACTCCCGCATAAAACATATCAAATCATCACGTTTGAATTTTATTCACCGTTTAATATTGCTGACATCCGACCTGATTACTAGAATGACGTGTTTTTCTTTTATAGCCATCAAAGCTGCCAGTATTTTAATTAGCGTCAGTGAATCAGAATGCATTGCACTCACTCTGACCTCTCCCCGCTATCTGACGACGCAAACCCAATTTAACTTTAACATGTTTATTATTAGCATTTAAAGCATTTTGTTTAATCCGTCGTGTTTTCATCCGACTGTTCTTTATGCAACCCCTCGCTCCTTCAGATCACAAAGATGCTCATTTCCTCATTTGTCTACGGCGTGAAGACTAAAGCGAGAGGCAGCACTGGTTTCCCTCAAAGCTCCCCGACTGTGAAACCAATCCCTGTTACGATTAAGCTCCTCTTTTTCACTGCCATAGGACTCTTTTCTCCAACCCCACCGCCCCCTGACACACACATACACACACACACGCACATAGCACTGATATGGAAACCTTCCGAAGGGAACCGGGTGAGTGTTTCCACTTGGTTGCTGCACCTTTGCTCACTTTGTCTGCTATCTGTATGAGTGTGGACATGGCCGAAAATGTTTATGCTCTGCAACTGTGTGAGTGTGTGTGCAGTTGTCATTTCATCTTTCAAACTCTGAACCGACACAGTGCTTCAACCAAGCAGTAGATTTGGTCACTGCCTATCGCGTGTGTGTGTCGGACAGCTGAAAAATGGAATGTGTGTTTGTGCAGCGAAGAAAAAAAAGAAATTGTGAACCTCATCTCTTAGAGTGGACTCACACTGAGAAGCTAACTGCAAGGTCAGTGTTAAGAGGAGCGACTGTGACAAAGAACCCTTTCCACCTACATTCTGGATGGGAAGTGAACTCGAAGGCTTTCCGCTAAGTCACTTCAAACCACAGTATGTAATGTCTGCCACTAAAGGTGTCTCAAACAAAACAATGATAAACAAAAGACTTGGCTTGATGATGTTGTATAGTGGGCGCGGGGGCCGTGGACGTCGTTGCGTTCATTCAACCACAATGGCAGATGGTAAACTAACCGATGTGAATCAGGTGAGGTCATATATCAAAACGTTGTTCGTGTTGGGATTAGTCGTGTTCATCCGGAAGTTTCCCCTAAAGTTATAGTGACAGGCGCGCCAAATGACTTCTGCAAGTTACAAAGGTCAAGTTGTTTATAGACAGTTCTATCAGAAGACAGGGATTTTCATTGATTTTTTTTCTTTTTTTTACGCCTAAACGAAGTAAATTTGGCGGACCCTGCCACCTTTCTAGCTTTAAAAGGTGTTCTGGGGCCTAATTTCCCTCTGAGAACAGCTTTTTTTTATTCAGTAATGTGGTTTTTATTAATATTGTAAATATTAAAATTCTGCTTGAATTTCTCCTCTGAAACTACACAGGGCCCCTTTAACGTTGAAATGTTGCATATTATCCTTTAATGCTGCCCTATGAATTTATTAAAATAAGTATTCAAATGCTCAGTTTTTTAACAGTAACCACTGGTATGGAGTGTCTGGTCAGTAACCTACGTCTCTCCACCTCCTGCTCATGCAGTTAAAGAGACAATACTCTAATTTTCTGGCATCCCTGCCCACTTTATCCAATCAGGAAAGAGACAGTCCCGTCTGCTCGGGAAGCAACCACACACTGTTTACATTTGTACATAATATTATCATGTATCTGCGAGTCTGTTTCTATTGCTTACCTTTTTATGATATTGTTTTTTTTTTTTACTATTATTATAGTTTATTGTTTTATTGAACTGTCCTTTGGCTGCTGTGACGCACAAATGTCCCCGTTGCGGGACGGATAAAGGAATTCTGATTCTGATTGTTAACCACATATGCAGCCTACCCCAGTTGATTACCCTGTGGATGTGGACTGTGATATGTAGTCAGCTAATATCTGCAATCGGCTGTTTTATCATTATTGAACTTGACTACCATAATCTGGATTTAAGTATGTAGTATTTATTCTTGAAACGCAAGTGACAGTGAAATATAATGCCTTTATGTTCGACTGATCTGGATCTGCTCCAAAATGTAATGAAAATCAACCCACGAACGGACAAACAAACCAACAAATGAACCCGAAGACATAAAAAAATAGGAGGGCATTATAAAAGCTTTCCAGCATCACAGCCGGGCGATACTGGACGCCTCCTTTGAGCCTCGCACATCTTTGAAAAAAAGATGTCAGACACAATGACCCCATCAAGAATGAAGTAAAGAAAAAAAATGGCAGTAAAAGCATTTGAAAGGAGTTCATCTGAGACTGCCCCTTGGGCGATTTCTCCACATAAGAGCCCATGGGTTACACTTTAACCTCAGCACGGGCTGTACACGTGTGAGTCCATCCAACTGTGTTAGCGTGTATCTGCCTGCTGCCCATCTGCATGGTCCATCACAGACACACACACACATGCAAAGGAACACCACCATCATCGCCTTGTGTGTCTGCATAGGCACAGATGGCCGGCAGAGAGTCGTGCACTCGGGAGACACACCAGAAGTGAAGAACTCACCTGAAGATCCTCTCTGGGGCCTGCTGTCCTGTAACTAGGTCATAGCCTTTCTCCAAGTTAGCATACGGCCAGGGACTTGAGAAAAAAGAGAGGAAGGAACATTAGATTAGAGAGAGATGTATGAAAATACTATTTGAAAATGATGTCATGCACAATTTTCACAAATTACATTCAAATTAAAACGTGCTGATGCGGGCTGAGTTAAGATCTAGAATAATCGTAATGTTTTCCAAATGACAAGTTTAACGCACAGAATGTACATTTTATTTTAAATTTTATTTTCTCTCAATCCAAACAAAATAAAAGACATATGAAGAGTGCGGGATCACAGGAGTTGCTCAAGTGTCCAAGGAGTGAGAAATGTTTTCAAGTTTTTATTCACATTATGTTCAGTCACGTTCATTGACTTCCTTCCTCACTCTACGACTCTCCCCCCAGAAGTTATAGTGGCAGGCGATGAATGAGACGCACCACTAACTTGAATAAAATCACAGATTTTGCTCGGTTTGAACATTGGGTAGAGACATTTGGGATGACATATGTAGGCATTTTTACAAATACAAAGGCACAAAAGTCTTTTTATACTGTAGCGCATCATGTTCTATCTTCGAAGACTCACACTATACTGAAGAAAATTGAAATGCGAGGGACAAAACTAGAACTCCCTGATCCAAAGAAGTGTTTTCACAGGATAGGATTACCCTCTGTCGGCTGCGATTCTGACAAAAAAAACTGTGAATGGATATTTGATCTGTGACTGGACTGAATCCAGCGGAGGACAGGTGGAGCTGAATGACAATGTGGGACCTTTGAATTGAATCAATGATTGGGGGCAAGCCGGCTAATTGTCAAACAAGGTCAGAATCAGACGCAGAGCTCATTTGACTTCCTGTTCTATACCTTTAACGTCATTTTCTACCGTTAGTCTTTCGTTTTTTGTTTCGCTCCGTATTTATCCGTCTCTTTCACACTCCGGCCTTCCCCTGCTGTTCTGTTCCATTACACACTATAACATCCCTCCTACCTCTTCCTCCTATCTGTGCTTCTGATTACCTTTTCAAAGTCTAACTTCCTCAAGGTAAAAGACCATACAGGTACATTTGCATGTTTTGGCCCATTAACTATAAATTGCTTATATTTTACATTACCGCTGACCATTTTTCAAAAGCACACGGTAAGTTATTAGATTTGACTTTTTTCTACCTTCGTCTCCATTCATTTCAATTCTCTGAGGATCAACTCACAGAGACTTGAAACTTACTCCGGATAGCTAAATCCATCACACAGAACTATTCACCCTCTATTTGATGTAAAGTTAATATCACGCGCTGATGCAGTTGGGAGTAGGCTTCAAATAGGCCATGAGGTCATTTGCACATGGGTGACTTTTTCAAACATAAGTGGATGGTGTGGACGGGACTTACCCTTCGTTTCGACCCCAGTCGCTGCGAACGCAGAGGTGTTTATGGACGGGGTCGGGGGAGTAACCCTCATGGCAGCTGCATTCTCCTGCGTCAGAGGGAACAACAGGGGGCAGAGAGGCAGATATTTATTTATCCATCCTCAGTAGCTGAATAAATTACCATGTAAGTGACCCTGGCTTGCTCATTCATGAGAGATTTATCAAATAAGCAGCTGCCATGCTTTCTTATTTCCCAGCTAATTCCCTCCAACGAACATAAAACTGACAATGACACCATCACCATTAGCTTGGCTGTTTTGTTTTAAATATTTTATGAAACATAATAGTAATCATTTTCTAAGACCTGTCATCTTTAAGCCACAGGGGTGAAGTTGCATTTTTTTTCCCATTATTGATTTTTCTGCTGGAATATAATGCTGCATTATTTAAGTAAAGGATCTGTTAGACAACAGTCTAAACTTCATGAGTGCATGCATCTTGCCCTGCGTATGTTTAACCACACAGCTCCAAGGTCACCGCCAGCGAGCAACGCAGATAGGAGTGACATAAACATTTGCTTGTTTGTTGGCTGGAGTCTGAAAAAGATGACTGAGTTTCAGTTTGCTCCCAGTATCACTGTTAGTCCTTATCATCCTTACAAGGGTATTTTTGTCCTTGACAGTTTTGTGTCTCGGTACAAGATCTCCGCTCAGTTCTCCACACTTGGCCAGACAGCTCCTACTGCAGAATGAGCAGAGACGTTCAGACAGCAGCACGGCAGCTTTGTTTTGGTCGAGCTGGCTGCCAATCATGCACCTCTCTGGCTAATAGTGGTGCCTCAAGAGCTATCCATCAAAGGTACAGTATTTAAGAGTTGACCACCTGTCAAATTCATACTAAAACCGAATATATATGGCAGCAGATCACCAGAGTAACCACTAATTGCTACTGGCTGTAGCTGCCCTTAGCTAGTTAGCTCATTGAGCCATGCAGGTAGTGGTTCACACTGGGTGCTTGAGACCAAAGGATTGTTAATGTTTACACAGCTAGCCGGGATGGGCCGGGGCTAGCTGGTTAGCGTGCTAAGCTCAGAAGAGTTCTCTGCAACACCATACATAGACATCATTATGTCAAAACTTATATTGATTTTTTTTTTTTATCTAACAAACACAAAAACAAAAAAACCCCACATTATTCCCATTATGTGACATACAGATCAATGGTAAGCCATGTCAAAATCCATCCTTTGATTGTTTATTAATAGAGCTTAATGGGTAACGTCTGAAAAATGTAATGTATTTCTTCCTCAGATACGCAGCTTTAAGTGAATCAATTACCCACTGAAGCAACAGAAGCACTTTTTTTTAAAGCATAGTGGATCTTATTCCTTTATTTTTAGGGGTATAGTTTTAGGTGCAGCATGTAGCCATATACGTAAAACTTATTGCTAAAAAATAATTACAGTAATAAAAATGCAAAAATAAAATTGGTATGCGCTAAATTTACTCTGATCCTAAAATAAACAGAAATCACCCAGCTAATATTGATATTTCTTTCTCACTACATGTGTCAACAGTATTGCTCTTTGATCAGAGCTAATGAATAATGAAAAACAAATTCAAAAACAAACTCTCACCCTTGTATCTGTGCACACAATGTTTTTGATCTCCTGTATTGTTTCTCAGATAATGCTCAACAAAAGGACGGATATGTATTTAGTTTACTTTCTGTGGGCCATTTCTATCAGTTTCACAAAGAAAGAATTGTCTTATAGTTGGAAATAAAATATTAACAATATGCTGCATGTGTAATGCCTTTAAGGTGGATGGATAGATGGATGTATTTGTGAAATCTGAAATCTGTCAGTGACAGCCCTCACAACTTTTTCTATTAGCCGCATTCTAAAAATAAATGCTGCCAACTGCTTTTTGTTGACCTATATGGAGTCATAACACTGGAAAAATGTGTAATGGCCACCCAGGCAACACCATTCACATTTTATCACAGAGTGTTTAATAATTTATTGGCTGAGTTTAAAGCCTTAAGACTCACTCATGGGGTGATGGACCGCCCGGATTCAGTCTGAGACGAGCAACAAATGTTTTTATTTGCTTGTGGCTATTTCATGCGCCCTCACTAAATGAAGAGCAAGAGCTCTTGAAATGGCTGCACTTTCAAATGTCGATGCAAGTAAACATTGACGGAATTCAAAGAGCCATTTCAAATATAAGATGAAAGCAGATTTTAGAGACTGCAGGATAATAGAGGCATTCATGATGCCTCACATTTGATCAAACAATTTTATTTCCTTTCTCTTAATAGCAGTGCATTTTCTAAAAGCCTGAGACTTAGTCCTCCAAATTCCCTCCTTCATCATGACGGCATTGTTTGTAAGTACTTGTGAAGTCAACAACTCGCTGTTTTCTGAACTTGTACCAGTATGTTAGGATTTAGTCAGACCAAGGAAAGACTATAGTTTGGGAAAAAAATGACTTATTTCTTAAAAGATCAATGGATGTTTCATCCAAAGTGTAGCATTTGATGTCCTAGATATTCGACTTACCAATCGGTTATTGGTGTTTGGTCTGACGAACCAACCAACCAACCCACCAACCGCCAATTGTACACGAACCCACAAACTGTCCTTCTGGAGAATCACTTAGCTTTAAGTATAGGGCACCTTTGTTCTCATAGTTAAAATAATAACTCAACTAAGTTTGTGGTTTGGGGAAAGAGAACCGACTTTGTCAGCTGACAGTTCGGCCGAAACCACCCTTTCTGCAGTGTTATGACAGTGTTACACTACTTCTGTAACATTTCAAAAATTGGACACACTTGTACACAGACGAGCAGGTAGCATAACAAAAAGTGAGCTGTGATGAGCTTATTGTCCAATCCAAATTCAAAAGTGCAAACAACAAAAAGCACATGAAAAAAACTGGCAACAGAAGGCAGGCAGAGGAAAATAAAGTGAAACAAAAACAGAGGGCAAACCAGAAAACCATGATGAGGAACCCACAGGAACACACAAGGATGGGGGAGCAGAGCACAGGAGCACAGGAAATGAGGCTTAAATAGAAACTAAACTAACAAGCGGATGAGGTGCAAGCAGAGAGACACTGGGAACAGGCGCAGTGCTAATGAGAGGAGGAATCAGGCTGGGGAGGAGCACAGGAACACAGGGGGAAACAGAACACTATGAACACAGGTGAGAAGGAAACCAGAACATGTTAACTTCCTCCTTTGCTCCACATGGAAAAAAGAAGTAAATCCTTCCCACAGAAAGAGGGAAAATTATAGTCACTACTGTGTGAATTTACTGAAACAATGGTGTATTTTTTTCTTTGAAGACAGCCACCTCTGTTTATCATACTCCCACGCCCTAAAACAAGTTTACTGTTAATGTTGCAAACACACAAATGCACACGTACATACACCCACACCTCCCCAATGCTAACACATTTAACCTCATTATATTTAATTCTTCCCTGACTGCCCAGGGCAGTAGGCTACTTAATAGAAACAACCTTACACATGTGCAGTCAGGTCACATGTTACCAGTCACATGCTTGCGAAAATTGCAATAAAGCTGCTGCTGCTTTATTTTTTTTTTTTTTTTTGCTCTTTTGTTTCCCTCTTCAGGCTGCTAGAGCCTGGAATTGGCATTTTCATTAGTAGTCTGTTAGCACTTATGCTAACAATAGTGCTCAAACTTGAGTGTTTTTGTTTTTTTTTCTTACATATGCAATGGGAGAGATTTATATAGCAAACTCTGATTTGCTGGTGAAAATGCCTGACTGCACCTCTGGTTGATTGGAGACGAGCGACGCAGGCTGCATCCAGCAGCACCGGTGACAAGATTGTGCCTGCCGCCGACAACTGCCACGCTCAGATTGTGCTCGGTTCAAAGACGAAACATTTAATAGGACAAGGCCGATGTTCAGTGTTTTGGATTTTATATGCAGCAAACAAAAAGGGCTAATCAATACCTCAATTACCAGTCGTTCTCAGCTGAATGAGTTGCAAAAGCAAGACTGAGATCAAGTGGCCGAGCTGAATGTTTCACTCGCATTCTTTCGTGAAATAGATTTCCTCAATGTCACAAACACCTGTTGGGATTCAGACATATTACTGGATGTTTTTGATGTTGATAATAAACAAAACATTCTCAACAAAACAGTACACTACAGTGCAATAAAATGGTCATACTGCAGATTATTTTATACAGCGTGTGATGTTTTTTTTTTTTTATTCCTACGGAGAGTAGATTAAAAATAAAAATGTATATTAATGTGAATAACATCAAGGTCATAAGTTGGGTGAGGTTCCATTATGGGCATGCAAAAGAAAATACAACTGTTAAACATAATAACATATCTAAAATAATTAAAAGGATACTCTTACATTATTTATTGTAACCTAAACAACTGGTTTATAGTAAACATAATGTTATTTTGGATCAGCCTATTCCTCCTGTTCTTAGCCTGCCCCAAGGCGATGTTGCAAACAGTTATAGTATGCACAGAGTCAGAGTTTTACTATTTTTTTACATATTTTTGCGATTCTGCTAAATATACATACCACCCCAGATAACGAAATTGTACCAGACATCCTCATCTGGCCCTCATATTGCGTAGAATGATGGCACTTGCCCATGGCGGACATGTGGCATGGCCTGGCCTGCTTGTGACTAAGATCTGGCAGCCAGAAGCAGATGACCCAAGTGCGATCATTCCATGTGGTATGTGGAGCCAAGTGAAGGTATCTGGTGTGGGCCAGCAACAACTTTTGCTCTCTGAGGCACATACATTTTTGATGCTGTGGTTGATAACTGTTGAATCTATACTATTTCATATCAGTATTCGGGTAACACTTTTGGTGAAGGTCATGTCTATAATGCTAGATTATAATGCATTTATGAGGCCTCTAAAAAAACTCTTGATAAATGTTTGAATCCGTCCTGGGTCAGACAGCACACTGCAGCTCCCAGTTCATTATGTTGTGCTGTATGACCAGGACTCTGATTATTATTTCAAAGAATGTTGTTGCACTGTGGACTATAAACATATAATACCTTATGTCCATCACCTATAATACTCTATAAGCCTTGTTACAAGTTGCTATTATAAGCATTTTTACAAGGTGTTATAAATGCATTATATTTTTTTAGTGACGTGCTTAAAATCAAATCAAAGATTGTTATGTAGTAACATCAGCAAAAATTTTTCTGAGCTTATTTGGATGGACGCTGGCGATGTATAACGGGGAGCAATTGAGCCAGTTCATACTTAAGTACTAAATGATCAACAGAATGTGAAGCAATAACAGTTTAACATCATTATGTGTATGTTATATGTACTGGAGTTAACATGCTAACCAGTTTACCCTGGCCCATCCTGGTCCAACACTCTTGTACCAGCAGTGTAATTAAAAGCAACACTCCCCTGGTGCTCCGAGCTCTCAGTCTGGACCACTGGATGCACGGCTAACCGAGCTAACGAGCTAACATCAGCTACAGTTAGCAGTTTCTCTGGTGATATGTGAATTGTGACAAGTAGCCAAATCTGATATACTTCACCTTTAAAAAACATGTTTACAGGCTCACGTGCTGCAGGAGTGTCCACATAATATGATAAACAACACAAACATAGGCAGTAAAGAGCGATAATACTCCCAATTAAGTTTGGATAATTGATTTAGACATAAAGCTTGCACAGACACACAATGCAGTCTAGCTGCGCAGTCACAAAAGATACATGTATTGTGTAGCTATATGTGTGTGTAGAGCCTGGAGGCTGCAGAATGAGATATTCACTGAGTCTTTTCCACCTCGTCTCAGACGAGATCCACCAACTCCGACAGCACAGATTTCCTGTAATCTGAGACACACCTTGTGAGCAATCAGCGAAATGCGTCTCTCTCCTTTATGCAGATGCGCTTCAGGGAGGATCAAGCAATTAACAGGAAGAGATATGCCCGGTTGATTACAAATTCTGCTGGATTAAGTAACCGTTACACAACTCGCAGGAATCAAGCCTTGTGCGGCAGTCGGTCTCCCTCTAAAGACCCGGTTCAGAGATAGTGCAGGCAGGAAAGGCTACTGCTGAGATGAGAAACTTAAACATGACTATAGATATTCTTTAGAAAAGCTCAATGACAACGGCGAGGGATGAAGGTAACGCAGGAAAACCGTGAAGAGGAGTCGCGCTGAATGAGATCATAAAAAAAGTGCTGCCTTAAAAGATAAAGCCAGCAGTAAAAAGCAGCACACGGGGAGGGGACGGGGGAGCTGTGATTGTGTGGTCATTAAACTTGAACTTCATCGAGCCACTAATGCACTGTGGCAACTGCACTCTCTTTACATTTACAGCGTGCGTTTGGCTGAAGTTAACTTGGGAGACGTCGGCTATCCCACTGCCTTCCATCTGCTGTGTTATGAGCGTGGAGCGGTTGCTGATGCGGTGGATTGATTTTTCTTTCTTTTTTCTTCCATAAGGTGGATTTGCTTGAATGTCTGCTTCTATCAATCTATTTTTAGATATCTCAGAATTCAGTTTTATGGCTCCAATTGCGCTGGCGCCGCTCACCTGATGCCACAATCATGACGATGAGCAAAGGCTGCCTCAACGTGTTTTAATCAGGCAGGGTTACATTTCTTTCAGGTTCTGTTTTCTACATTATGTTGTGACGATGCTGCGCTTATGATCTGGTCAACCACACTGAAGATTGTGCTTTGGCTTTATATACCCATTTCGGTTTAAATGCTGTTCGAATTTTATGGTTTTGCTTCAGTTTACCTGTACATGAAGCTAAGACAGCCAACATAAGCACGGCCTACTTCTCTGTGTTTCATAACATCTGTGTCTTCTTACTGGTTCCTGCAGCTCTCACATCTTAGGCTGTGAAGTGTGTATCACTGTGTCTGCCATATTTCTTTCCAATCAATACATCTCCAGCTCTCAGACTGATAATGAGACTCTAATAAGCCCTGTTTGTGGATGGTTGTGGGTGAGAGTCTGTAATTACTGTCTGAATGTTTCACAGAGTTGATTAATTTTGTCGAGATCAAAAAAACAAAACCAAAAGAAAAAAAAAAAACATATTCAAGTGAACATTTTCAGCAGTTTTTCTTATTCATGACTCATATTCCAAGGGAGAGGGAGCCATGTCAAAGATTTAAATTTGGCTGATCGTGAGATTTCATGTGACATCTGTAGGACATTTTTGGATGAATTTGGGATGGATTAGGACGTTACGGCTCATGATCAGAAGCTGGTTTCAGGGCTAACGTGAGTTGTATTTGGAAGACAAGAGGCATTTGAATGTCAAAACACAGTATGTTCTCCAATAATGCAGAGTAAAAAAAATACACAGCATCTTTTCATTGCCGATAGTCAGATAAATGATATGGATTTTTAATTGTCTCCTAAGGAGCCAAACAAGTACGAGATTGGAGGGGGGACTTAAGAGGATCTAGTATTTCCCAGGAGACTGCACCTGCTCCTGCCTGCTTGCATTGATGCATCAATTCATGCATACAGCACTTCACCAGTGAACACCTCCATATTTCCACTGTGTGTACGAGAGACTGACAGCCCGAAATCATGAGAGAAGGAGAGATACGTTTGTGCAATTCAAACCTTATAAGCAGACCATCAAGAGTATTTGTACAAAAAAAACGTGTGCAGCACAATTACTTATTTATAACTATCTGACTGAAGTCATCCGAAGCCAAGTGAGGAAAGTGTTTTGGGAAGGTGGGTGTGAGTCAAAATATTGGAAAATAAATCAGGCGGAGCTGGGCTGCTTGCATTCAGACTTCGGGCAATACGGAACCAGTAACAACCTGCCTTACTGCCTACTCAGTGCAGAATTTGAGCAGGGAAGTCATAATCCTATCGGTAAAACCTGAGTCACCTTCCTGGCTGGGTAACCACTTCCTTCCATTTCTTCCTTTACATTATCTCTGCACAAGATCTCCAGGGCGGGATCGAGTGCAGCAGACTCAGTAGTGTAACTGTAGTCGTGATCTTTGTGATCTACATCCATGGGGGGGATCCTTATTTTGGGTCGAGTCCCGTTGCCAATTAACCCCACACAAAAAACCTTTAAAAAATGCAACATTTCAGAAAAATCTCCCCATGTGGTATGTCCTCCTTTTGTGTCAATGACAACATGCACCTGAACTCACATGGACTCCACAAGTTTGGATCAGATGACCCCTTGTTATCCCAGCATGATTGTATAGCATTCCAACGAGGTTCTCTTTTTTGCAAAGCCTTGAGGCATGAAAAGATTCAGCTTTTCACTCAAAAATTGAGTTATATGTAAGAATTTCAGTAGATAACATAGAAAAAATAACTTAAAATATCTACATAATGTAACTTGGTGTCCGTGTGTTGTTTTGCAGGATTAACTAATACAGAAGTTAGCATGCTGATAGCTAGCCAGGGCGCAATTCCAGTCCAAAGCTCCTGTCATAGCAGTGTGAACGCCAACACACTCCCAGTAATCCGAGCTCCACGTATGAACTGCAAGCTTCACCGCTAACTGAGCTAACTAGCTAACTAGCTAACAGTAGCTACCACAAGCAGTGGTTAAGCGGCTATTCTGGTGATGTGCTGCCCTATATTTGTTTTGAATATAAATTCCTACATATGCATACCTTTGGACCCCCCTCTATGTCCGACTGGTGTTAGTAGCTTGATCACATCTGTCCTCTGAACATGTCTGCTGCAGACTCATATGTGATAAATTCTGTTGAAGTTATCTTGTTGGATTTCGGTTATTTAACCACCTCTCCTGCAGTTCTCTGTCTCTGTGGAAACTGAGAATGAGGTCTAACCGGGCTGCAGCTGTAGACAGTGGGACAAAGCCTGTACTCCTGGCCTCTCATCTCTGAAATAAGACTATTGTCAGATGTTATGAGCTCATGGCTCAACGTAGCACAAATGATGTTTTTATAGCCCGGCATGATTAACGTTATTATACCTCCACAGAGTCGTACACTCAGCTTAAGTTGTCAAGCAGCCTGAGTTTCTGACTCTGCTGTGTATTTTGCCTCTTCAGTGGAGCCAAAAGTTATGGCTGAGTGATTAGAACATGTTGTCGGCCTAATTTGCAGCTAATCACCTGTGATTGGAAATGGCCATTTGATGACAACAATTATCCGCGTATCTAACTGCCCCCCCGCCCGTCCTTTTTTCCCGTTACATCTCAGCCAGGTTTCTACACAGACACAATACCCGACACTGCAAATGGGCATAGTACTATCCACTATAAACACCAATATTAGATTGCCAATACAGTTTGTTACCATCATTCTCAACCTCTTTTCTTTGCTCTCTCAATAATAATGACAGAGAGCAATAATGTTGAACAGTTCAAGTGGCAATTACTTGAAGCCACACATAATTTCTCTTTAACCCCCACGTTGCAAATAGGTGGTGGAGGAGGTGCTTCATGGTAATGATTTCTAGTATCTCACTGTGCCCTGATACTTCAAGGTCTGTGGTATGACGACAGAAAATAGTTATTGTTGTCCTGATGCAAATGTATTCTTGTTATAAAAGCACCAGGAGAAAAGGGCCATTTTGCTCAAGGTCTTTGTGTGGGAAAAGTTTCGTAGATTCAACGTTAATGTTTTCTTGTGGGAGTATGTGCGTGTGTGTGTATATGTGAGCATGTCCACATGCAAGTGCCGTATGCTTTGAATTGAAGGATAAAGCAAGGCTATATGTTAACACTCCGGCAGTTTCCATTCCAATTAGGTGAGGCTGGAGGAGCCAGGGACACATCATTTCAAAATGAGAAAAACAAAAGCAGTCAAGGAGGTTCACAGGTCTTTATGAGGTTAGTTACGATGATAGATGAAAGGGTGCCGGCTGGCAATCTATTCCTCCTTAGTAGGGCGCACAACTGTGTGAGATAGGATGGGTTGTTTAATAATGTAATTACTCAAAGTTGTACTCCAAATCTTCACTATATCCATATTATGTTTTAAATTACATACAGTCATGATTACATGTAACGTTGTGTACATTTAAGGGTGGATTGTAATTTCACCCTATTTACAGTGATGTTGTATTAAATTCTTGGCATCAAGCTTTTATTAAAATATCAGTTGTCAATAGTCAGCTTGATTCCAAGCAGGTATCAGGCAATAGGAATGGTTGCACCATGCCATTCGTCCACCAACCTCCATGCAGGGAGTGAAGGTGAAGGCAGAGAGGATTGATTATCCAGGCAGCATGACTGGTAGTCAACACAGTCAACCAGCGTGACACTGAAGCAGGGTGGAGGCACAGGATAGAGACAATGTGAGGAAACTTGCCGAAAACAAAACCTGCGTGGGATCGAAGAACAACAAGTTCTCATTCCCAACTCGTCAAAAAGGGCAGTGTGGTCAGCGGCCTTAGGCTTCAAACTCTAATGCTCTACCTACCCCTCTAGTGTCGGGTTTAGACGTGAACAGTCAAGTTAACAATAATATGCTATATACAGTGTCTGGTTTGACTTTCAAAATAAAGCTTGTTGGCAAACACTTTACATGATATGGCATATTAGGACTGCTAATAATGTTTTCATCAGTTGTGATTTGGTTAGGTTAAGGCACAAACACTACTTTGCTAAGTTGAGACATAAACACTACTTGGTTGTGTTTAGGAACAAAATTACTGGGTTAGGTTTAGGAAAAGATGATACTTTGAGTTAAAATAACTACATTCAGTCCTGTAACATAAGGGACATAACATGACATGTTATTTGTGTACAGCAGGAGAACTTGAATTTGGCATCATGTTCAAACAACCTACAGACGACATCACACCTCTATTTCCTTGGCCGGCTTTTATTTGAATGACACAAACCAATAGGAAGTGGTGCCACAGCACCCAAACACCCAGGTAGATGATGGATGATGATGATGTGTTCAGAGATGGCAATCAACGCAGTCAATACACATCATGAGCCCGCATAGCACAGAGGGGATGATTTTCTTTCAGGCTCCAGTATGCACATCAAGCTTCCAAAAAGTGTATCTGTATTCTGATTTTTTTTCTCCCGGTGGCTGAACCGGACATTTCATTTGGAGCCATGTGGCAATTCAACAAAATTCATAGTTGTCAAACTGCAAAGTAATCCAAATATCAGCCAGTAACATCTAAACAGGACCAGCAATGCAGGCTTGTATGTCTTTGGCAGGGTTTCTGTGTTTTCAATGTTTGAATAGGACTTGCCCCAGCAGGTGTTTTCCTGTCACTTGTCAGTAGGTAAAATACCTGCTTTGCTACTTTTTTTGACACGCAGAGCAGTACGAGAGCACTTTTCTTTCCCATGCGATTCAGCCTTTAACATGGAACAACCAGCGGTCCACTCTATTGTCGGAACTGCAATAACTGCGGCTGGATGAAAGAGTTTGTTTCAGGTGAAACGGCACAGTGGTGTATGCCCATTTATCATTGCTGAGTGCTATTGTGTGGGTGCTATAGTGTACGGGAGAGTACGGTAGTGATGGAAATAGAAAAGCTCTTCTGAAGAAAACCTTTAATTTCGGTGCTGGATGGATGTGGGTGCCCCTTAGAAGACGCGGCGTGCTTCAGGGCAATTACTAATCAAATAATGTTGCTGCTGAAAAGGACAGATGAAAAGAGGAATAAATGGAGACAGAAGTACTTATAAAGTGAGAATGCTGAGTCCTGGAAGAGTAAATGACTCCGACATTAAATTAAAACCATTACTGATCTTACAACACATAAACGGGCAGTGACTGATCCAAGCAAGCATCCAATATGTGTTCGCACACAATTAGAATCCATAAACACATATGTGCCAGCTCCATCTCTGGCATCTTCGTGTGTACTGACTGAGCTGAGCGGCTGGTGCTCTAATGCATTATGCATCAGCCCCTCAACGTGCCCTTGACTAGGGCGACATAAATTTCACATACATTACAGATGTAATCCATTCTAATGAGCTTAGACTTTTATCTAGTTGGGCACGGAACACACGAGGGACTTACGCCACTCAGGGGAAGATAAATATCATCAGACTGCACACTCAGCTTTTTGTTGTTACAGTTTTAATGTCAGCACAAAAAGGCGCAAAACATTGTTTCGAGTTGATTGTGTACATACTGCAGCGGGGGCCG
The DNA here is from genome assembly GCF_900880675.1 of Sparus aurata. Classification (NCBI taxonomy): domain Eukaryota; kingdom Metazoa; phylum Chordata; class Actinopteri; order Spariformes; family Sparidae; genus Sparus; species Sparus aurata. The sequence goes on from NC_044198.1 coordinate 17,873,377, forward strand.
GTGATTATTTACCTGAACGTTGGAACAGGCGCTGAGGGCTTCTGCTTACACACTAACAGTGTTGTTTACCCGCTTGTACTCCAACTATGGGAGACATTTACTCGGCGACTGAATAATGAAAAAACACACACACGCCCTCCAAAAGTTCAGCCTGGCTACTTACTACTGCACTGTTAGTATATCTTTTCTCACTGAGCAAAAAAAAAAAAAAAAGATAGTCTGCAAAACAAATGAATAAATAAAAGACATTCCTAATGTATATTCATTCCTGTTTTTCCGTTCATGCTTAAACACCCACTGCTTCTGTGATATTTACATGGGTAACAATATGCAGTGGTGCGTATAAAAAGTTTAGCCTAACATGCCGTTAGGATTACTATTCACTGTTTCTTTTTGGTCATTTCGCTGCCAATAATTGACCTATTCAGTGAGTTTATTTCTCCAACAAGAAGAAAAGATTGACTTAAATACTGCTACACTTGCCGATACTGTAAGAAATAAAACACAGGGACAGTCTCAATCCCATTATTTGAATGGTTTTAGGGTGCTGTCATCTGTGCCCCTTTTGTACCAGTTTGCTTGTATCAGATGGAGGCGGGTTCAGATGGAAGCTATTAACGTATTAGCGGCTACTGCATGGCTGGGACAGAGCCCGTCAACCCAATACAGAGGTTCCAAGAGTTCTAACAAGATAGATAACTACCTGACAACCTTATCATGTACTATCTGGCACATGTTAACCATTTGATGATCAGTGTGAAGCATGCAGTAGAAAGCCCTGTTTTCTGAATACCAGATGGCTGCCCCCTTGTTGACACACAAGCTCGTCATATTGCTATTTCAGTAAGTTGTGGCAGGATTTGTACTTTTACCGATAATTTAAAAGGGGCTCTACATAACAATCTGTCGCAATTCACTTTTTCATTGGTCCAATATGAGCAGATTTTAATGCAATATGAAAAATGAGACCTTCAGCACTTCTCTCGGTTGCCTATAAAAGCCTGTGGCCTTGAATGCTTCTCGACTGTGGATTGCCCTGTGAAGGACTGGGGGGTTCGTGGCAGTCCAAAGTGATTTGATTTAATGCACGTTCTCCTCTCGAGTGCCTTGTGTCAGTGCCTGTCTCTGCCTCGCTAACATAGAGCAACGCTAGCTAGCGTTAGGCAGGGTCTGCTAAAGATAAGAAGATAAATAAAAGACCAGCTTCCTGCACAACACAGAAGTTACACAGAGACCCTCTTTTTTTTTGTTGAAGAAGTATATAATAAACAAAAAACTTGCAGTTTATTGTACTGTAATATCATTTTTGAAAAGAGTGTATCAGATATATCCTTTTTTGTTTAATACTCGTATTTTTTTATTTCATACTATTTCAATTTTTTAAAATGTCAAACAAATGTTTTAAAAATTGTAAATAATTCAAATAAAAATTGCATCTTTATAAAAAATTAACAATCGATTTCCCTTTTTGCCATTTATCTCATACAGTGTAGCGTCACATGAAATAATATTTTTAAAAAAAGGCTTTAAAGTGAAAACCAATTAATTTGTATCACTTCAAATATTTAATAATAATCTACTTAACAAAATGAGCTTTAAGTTAACTTTGTGGCTGATGTTAAGACCACAGCGATCCGACTCCATACGAATACTCATGCTTTCCATACAACATGGCTACTACATGTGATGGCATTTTTTCACTCTTGCATTACTACCGTTTAATTTGTCCTTGTTGGTTGATGTGTATAATGGAGGTCCTTCTGGCTCCTTCAATCCTTCAATCCTTTTTTGGCTTCAGAACAGAAACACTGCAAGACATTCATGAAGGTAACCTCGGAGCAAGAAGAGCTGTCCTTCCTCACTCTTCATTTTGAGTTTTGCAGTCCTTGCAATTATGACAATGTCTGTACTTTCCTCGAATAACAACATACTCAATGTGGCTCCACGTGTGGCCTGAACTATGTTCTTTCATGAGATTTCTACGATTTTTATCTTACAACATGAATAGACGTACATGCAAACAGCAATCGAGCGTGTGCTGTTATGCATGTTATTTCTTTTCTTTTTGCTCAACAAATACACCTCAGTGTGTGCCCCTGTGGTCTTACCTGTGTCCTGATCGCAAATCTGCTCGCAGGGCTCAGTGGCCCTCTGGCCGCAGTAGTCCTGGACCCACTGTGTGGATGAGTTGGTCTGGTAGTAGAGGGTCAGCTTGGCCGGGTTCAGCCAATTAGAAACATCCAGGAAGCTGCCCATGCTGACCACAAAACTGCTTCCTGGAAAGAGAAAGAAAACAAGACTGAATAACTGTATTTTGCTTGTGAAAACAAAATAATAAAAAAAAAACTAGAAAAAAACCCAGAGTTGATTGTTTTGTAAATTTTTTCAAAGATCCTTTGCTGGGTTCTATTGCAAAATCAATTGGAGAGAAGCTAATTCTTTTGTTTTCACTGTAATTTCAATTCCCCTCCTGACCGGGCTGAATTTAAATGAGAAAATTAAGACCTATAATGTGTGTATTGATGGGATTTCCTTCGTAATTGCAGGAGAGGGGCTGAAAGAGTTCCACGAGTCAATCACTAAATGCTATGCTCATTGACGTCGACTTACCTTTCTTTCTTACTGCTCCCAGACCAATCGTTAAACTCTGATCACTGAACAAGATTATCCCTAATTGATGCCAATGACTTTTACTTCCAAAGGGAGCTGTGAGGAGATTGCGCTTTAGCTCTCTGGTGAACACAAAGATTCTCATACAGCTTTATTGTGTGCACGCTGCCGGCTTGTCGAAAAGGTGAAGTTGAAGCTGCGTTTGCATTACGTGTTCGTCAAAGTGAATTTATAACCTATTTCAGAAAGCCAGGCCAAGACATAAATACAGCAATTATGAGATTAAAAAGGATCCAGACATGTATTCTGTTTTATGACGTGAAACCTTGTGATATTGGTCTGCGGGCTGTTTTTTTTTTTTTTTTTTTTTTCTAAACGGAGGATTAATGCAGATAGGAAAGCCTACAAAAGCCAGCAATCAAATCTGAGTCGCAGGGAAGAGTTGAAGGACCGATGCACTGCGGTTAAATACACAACTGAGGGGAAAAATACCCCACAAAGAATGTTCCGCAGTCAGCCCATGTCAAGCAACAATATCCCAAGCTTCATCTACTCTTTGTTTCTTTTTTCTCTTTTTCTTTCTTAACACTTAAGTTTTTCCGAATTCCTAATAAAGCACACTAGCATTCATCTTCTCCTACAGGCATGAAGTCGCTAGCTGCTTCTTTTTTATCTGACAGTGGGACAGCCACAGTATTTTGTAAGAGCCTTAAAAAAAATTACAATCATGTGTCAAGTTTTATTTTCTGTTTAACCGACAAACGTGACAGGAGCCTTGTCAGTAATAGGCCTCCTGTGTTTCTTTATGAGCAAATACTACATCGTTTTAATCCACTATTCTGCTGCATCTATGCATGGACTGAAAGAAAAGGCTAAGTGTGTCTCCCTCAGATAGTGAGGTCATGTAGGAAATGTCTGTATGATGTATGTAGGTCTGTGTAGCTTCATATATGAGCAACAAAAGCTCTTGTATTGCTCCAGGAATTCAGACTCCCAGGAGCGGCTTCCTGCTTGAGGTAGCCAGTATGGATGAAAGCATGTTTTCTTGCACTTACACGTAATGGGCACAAATTGAATCAATAATTGAGATTTACTAAGATTAGTAAACACTGACCAATCCCTGAGCAACATGGGGTTGTTGGTGCAGCTCTTGAAGAGGAACTATCCATCACCCACCAGAAAAGGCCATAATACATGCCTAATTCTGCAGATGGGATCCTTAAAAGCATCTCCCAGGCCAGGCACACCAAAGGTGAGCACAACAAAGGGCATTTCTTGTTGCACTGCAGCTCAGTGAACAGAACTGCCAGTAGCTCTCATTTGCTGCGAGAGCAGAGAAATCTAATGGCTTCGGCTCATGCAGGGAGGAAGCAATTGTTAGATTATAGGTTGGTTTCTAAGAGACCTGTGCAGAAACCCCTCCTGAGCTGTAAGAACACCACTGATTGCCGGCAATTTTGCTGTGCATGTTGTGCGGAAGCCGGGGGGGGGAAATTATGTTGTTAGATTGAATCCCCTTTTGACTGTTCTGGGAACAGAGGTGAAATGGCAGGCATCTGTGTCATGGCGACAGTGACAATCAAAGCAACCTAGTGGTTATCTTTCTATCAAATTACTGTTCCCTCAAAAACCTGACACAAGTTGACAAAGTATTAATATTATGCATTTATTTTCATTTTGCTGCTGTTGCTTCTCTTCTTCTATTCTACACGACTGTTTTTTTTGTGTTATCTTGGAAAGAAAGCTTTTAGCAATTAAGATATAGCCTGGCATTGCCAGAGTATTTTGCAAAAGCATATTAGTCTAGTCCCTCTCAATTAATAGGGGGCGGTTCTTGGTCTGATTTCAACAAGGAAAGAAGTTGTGGCCTGGTTACAAACAATCACTTATTACCAGGCCTCCTCACCAGAAACTCAATATTTAGGTATAATGTGAACACAGAATGTCATGACCCATGGCAACTAGTGGCTGTAGTAATCATTATGGCAGTAAAGGAGGAAGTCAGGTGAAGCAGTAATATTAAGAGCAAAAAGTCTGCATAGTGGGAGGTCGGAGACTGGTGGCTGGGTCAAACAAGCACAGGAGGAGACCACTGTTCATGTCCAGTGGGTTGTTTTAACAATGTAGTTAAATTATAAACATCATGTATATTTGAAACTGTAGTATTGTCAGCCAAAACATTATGTTCTCCTAAACCTAACCAATTAGTTTTAGTACCTGAACCTGACCAAACTGGGCGTACCATGAATGTCTGCTACGCCTGTTGCTGGTAGGCAATGGTAATTTTGCTTTAGTAAAGGCAAAACATGATGTCTTTCGAGTCATTGGAAATCGACCTATTCAGTTGTTACGGTATTAGAATGTGTTGTGTATCAGAGTACACTAATGACTATCTGAAAACATTTGAGGTGAGAAATATGACTATACAGTGATATAATCTTGATTAATATTTGATCGACACAGCCTCCTTTGACAGTTTAATCTGAGTTTTCTGAGCCCTGTGGGCAGCTGGGTGGACCTTAAGACTGTACGCTATTGGAAGGGTTGACAGACTTTTCAAATCGTGACCAGTAACACCCCTCTGTCAGTCATCATACGAAACCCACCGCACGTTGTGATTGGCCCGACATGGATCACAACAGACGTTCTGAAAGGCTTCATAGATTTAATATCAAATACTCTAAATAATGTAAATTAAAATTGTAATGAAATAAAAAAAAAGGTTTATGGCATGCACATTAATCTTATTAATCTTTAAGAGACATCATTAATACCACCCAGTTTGTCATGGTGTTGACTAAACAGACCTGCTATTCAGCACCCTGTCTCAAGTTATTGCCTCTACCGACACACCTACATATTGCCTCTCGTGTTGTGTTGTTTGTTTTCTACCTCCTGTCATGTCTCACCTGTCTGGTCACCTTATTGAGTTTACAGCTCACACTGATACCTGACCTCATCACTTTCCTGCTCCTCTGCCTCCTATCACTCATTATTTCCGCACCATACAGGGAGCTGTGTAAAGAGGTCAGCACACATGTCTCGCGTAAGCGATCAAATGTGTCGCCTCGTAGCCATGCTGTCACGTTATGGCCCGTCTTTCCGTGCCTGCCTGTTCCTGTCCTGACCTAACTTTTATTTATACGTGGCCTGCCAGTTTGGATCCGCTTTGTTTGTTTATCTGCTGGATTTTCTTTGTTTGTTTGCTCCGACTGCCTGCCTGCTGCCGACTGTACGCCTGCCAGACCAATGGCTTAAGCCGCCTTTTATCACATCTGCTCCGCCTCAGGTGTCTGTTCTTCTGAGGCCAATTCCAGAATACACAAGTTTGCAGAGGAACAACAGAACTAAACGTCAAAAGCTGCTTATGGCTCCTTCAGGATGAAGCTGTGAAATGTTCACCCAGCAATGTAAAATGTTGCACAAAGCAAACAAAAATACAGATAATGTTCTTATTCTTAGAGCCTCATCGGTAGCCGGGCCACAATGTACAGTTTGCCTTAAGGTTCGCGCTGAAGGAAAGGCCATGGGGTCATGGAAATTAAAATAATTTATTCCCTAGTGGACATGGGCATCCACGGAGAGCTTCATCAAAATTCCAACCATTCGTTTTTGACTTCTTACGCTAAAAGTTGAGAACTGAACACAGGGTCAGAAGTTAGCTCAAGGAGCATCCCCACTTTTAAGGAAACTCATGTATCTATTTGTTAGTAGTGTTATAGAAAAGGTCAGGTATTCACCAAAATCAATCAATTATCATTCTCATCCAGGGACTACACATAGTCCTGTTAAACGTTTCAGCATCTCAACCAGCATTTGTAGAAATATCTTGTCAGGGACTACAGTGCATTAAGGACCAGTGTTGTAAAAAGTACCCAAAAGTCATACTTGAGTTAAAGTTAAGATATCCTGTTAAAATATGACCTTGGTAAGAAGAGACAGTCACCAGTACGAATAGTCCTTGAATAAAAGCCTTGAAGTATCTGATATTAGAAGTACTTAAGTGTTATAAAAGTAATCATTGACAATAAATGCACTTAAGTACAAAAAGTACAAGTTTAAAGTAAATTAAATATATATTGGCATTATCAACCCGGTCAATTATCGGATCTGATATTCAGCATTTTTCTAATTATCGGAAAAATATTAAAACGTTTGTGCGGTTTGCTTTGAAACTCCCAAAACCCGGCCCACAGAGAAAAGTGTCGGTAATGGTTCACCCTTGTGAATCTTATAAAGTAATTTTCTCACAAACAACATTTTTTATCTCGTGATAATGACATACACGAGTAACGTTTGCTTGCGAACTCGAGATAACTATTTTGCTATCGCTGGAAAACAACACTTGTTATTCCGTCATAATGATATAAATAACTTGCGATCTCGAGAAAACAAATACAATTTCTGCTCGTCAACAAGGGAAAATGAAGGAGCTGATATGTATGGCCAATGACCGTTTAGGGTCTCAGTAGTGTTAATAAGGACCCGCAACGATTGATACTGTAGTATATTAGTGACCCTGTGAGGGAATAGTTAGTAGTAAGATGCTAAAAGAAAAACATCTCTTGAAAGCAAAGGTAATGTAAGGGGTGGTCAGGGGGACGTGACAGTTAGGGAGTTGCATTAGCTGAGAAATTATTCTAGGCTTTTTAGGCTGAGAGAATTCATCTGTATCATATTTAATCTCCTTATTCGGTCGGATTAAGGGATTATAATTCATAAATCAAATCAGTGTTTTTTGGCCCCTGTGGAGAAAGGTAGATTATCTGTTGGCCTGCATGACTCATACGCAAATTTCTCACCCGAGGGGAAAATTTCGAAAGTGAGGAGAAAGTCGGCAAATGCCACAGATTTTCTTCAATCGCTGGTACGTGCCGTAAATCTTTTTGTACTCACTGATGAGGCTCGGTGTCATTACGACTTGTCTGTCAGAAAAAATATATATCCATTCATGCCGTGTTCAAGGTTTTATGTAAGTTTGCAAGTCCTAGAGAGAGCTGGTAGGAGCAAAGTAAAGTAACAACAACACCTCGCATTACAATTCAGCTGAGCACAAAAAGCTCAAAGGAAAATTAAAAGCTCATGTCTAACATTTTGCATGATATAAATGATGATGTTAATTGTACAAGTAGTTCCACAATACACAGTAGAGGCTGACGTTTTTGTGTACTGCTCCATTTCTATTGTGTGTCCATGCGCACACATAATGCGGGTGTGTGGGCGGACTGGAAATGAGGCCCCGGTGGCAAGTGCACCTGATCGACTGATATGTGAATGCAGAGCTTTTCAGAGATATGGCAATCATTAGTTAAATTGCCTGCGCTCCTCACTCCCTCTCACTTCACCTTACTCCTTGCAGATTTTCTATATTCGACTTTCTTACCTCCCAGTGAGTGTCATGCTGTGGGTATCTCGCCAATGCACGGGTTCAAATTTGCAATTATCCCGTAGTCGACGAGGAATTTCAAAAAAACAGACTCAGTGGAATGACCCTCGAAGCAGCAGCCTGGGCAGCCGTGCTTACATATTTGATAATCCTGAATTTACATTTATTCTGCAAATATTTTGTGTACTGTCTCCGCGCCAGAAAACGGCATCAACAACTCCATTTTGTGGAAAAAAAAAAAAAGTCCAGGTACTCTCCAGATAAAACTTTGACTTTGGAGCATAAACCTTGTTAGAATGCCACACAAACAGTTTGTTACGGTATATGCCCTGAATAAAACAGGAAAAACCTCAGACATCTCTAAGAGAGCTTTGGTGTCAGTACTGGGAAGGTTACTTTAAAATGTAAAAGGTTACAGATTACTGTTAGTAATGTACCTATTTCAATTACTTTATCAAAGTAAAGTAAGTTATTACAATTGATGACCATTGAAGCCAAATTAGATCTTAAACACACATAAATATCAACGAAATCAGTCATTCAAAAAATTGCAAGCAATGCCCATTGATTTGATTGGTAGACGAGAGCTGGCGCAAATTCAAACAAGAGAACCAATCGAAAACGACGCCGCAGGTCTCGCCCTTCTATGCATGAATAACTGATAACTGATTTATGATTTTTTTAATCTTTGTTTTAACTTTGAAATTAAGCCGATAACTTCTTTGTTTCTTGTACAGCTTTTGTCTGCGGCTGAAAAATACATGCGTCCACTCCAGTGGACGTTATGAATAAATTCTACCCATCGGCATATATCTATATAGAATCTGAGGAATATTTATTGTTGCTTTTAAATTAAACTATCCAAGTGTAAATTATATCAGAATTTTAAATGAAAAATAAGGGCTGAATCTAAACAGGCAGAAATCACCCTTGGGCATGTAACATTCGCTGGAGTGGGCAGATGTATTTTCAGCTGCAGGAGAATAATATTTGCACAATCAGACTAAAATTATTCACCTTATTTAGTTGAAAAATGTATATACAGTATATATTTTTTCTGTCTGGTTTCTGAGAATAAGAGGATTTAAAATGTACTCAAAAGGTACTTGGTGCATCTCCTCTTCCCTCCGTCATTCTGAATTTATAAAACTATATCTCAAAATGACAAAGACATATAAAGATTACAACGAAATGGAATTGCGGACAATTCTTTGGGGGGTTTGCTTATTGGTGGATGGGACATAGCACTCCAACTTAAATGGTTTGAAATGGCTTCCAAATATCTGTCCCCCTTGTTACGGACGCCATGCATGGAAGGACTAGACGTACAGGCAGCTCCCTGTCTGCCAGTCTTCACTTTGCTGACCCACGTTGTCCGCAAATGAAGGACTTTCTAAGGACTTTGTATTAACCAACATTTTGATTAGCAACTGTAATTTCATTACCTGTGCATATATTTTCAACGGGTCACAATTAACATTCATTTTGTAAGTGAACTACATGCAACTAGTCCATTCTAACTAGTTACTCCCCATCACTAGTCATGTCATGGCAACAGTAATTTAACCATAGAGTACTTTGGTCTTCCAATGTACTTTATGCAGCTTCATGCAATAAAGTGGGCACAATGAAAGCACCCAGTGCACAAACAAAGAAAAAAAGAACAATCATGTTTTGAGCACACTGCTCTTCATCAGCGTGATGGCTCAAAATGTCATTCAGCTGTTGTGGCGGTAATAAATAGACTTTTTCATGGGGAGCTTTCAGTGTGTGGGCTTTATTGTCCTGATTTTTGCTCATCTTCTGGTTCGAGGGAAATGATTTTCTTTTTGTTGGATGAGTGCACGTCTTTTGTACTTCATCGGTCGTGGAGAGGGCGCACTGACACTGAAAAGCACTGAAACTGAAAACCACAAATTGCGGTTGGGGGGGGGGGGGTCGAGACTTTTTGCTGGAGGCCATTTGTAAATAGAAATACAGGAAGCGTTCGGGGAGCTGTCCCTGTTACATTAGGTGTTCCCTCTTCACAACAAAAACTATAAGTTGCATACATTTTTACACCACTCAAATGTGTGTCCTCTTTTTAGCTGAGACGAAGCTCAACGTTACCCTAGGCTGTAGTTGCTATGGGTGCCTCGCAAACAGTTTGTTTCATTCCGAATGAGTTTAGTAGGTTTACATTGTTTATTTGAAATGGGTTTATGAGGTTCTTTAACTTTTTCGTTGTTCAAATCATGTAGTTTAAAAACACAACGGCGTAATAAAGGGAAACAATATACTGAGTAAGTGAGTGAGTATGGCTGATAATTCTTTGGACATTCTGTTTGATTGAATATTCTGCCAAGGTCTAATCAATGTGCTGCACTTACCGTCCGCGACAAAATGCTCCGGCACATGGAGGGTAACCTTGACAGTGAGAGGGCAGGAATCCTGCGTAGCATAGACAATGGCAATGACACAAGTGCTGATGGTGATCAACGTCAGGGTGACCTTATTTAGAGGGCTGTGTGGGTGGCCTGCAGGTAGAGAAAAAAAGAGATAAAAGTAAAGGTGAACAGCTTGACAGGAGGCGTTTTGTTTTCATCATGGTCTCAAACAGATAACTGTACCTGAACATCCTGCGTGAAAGGTGACGGGTTTCCTGGGAACATAAAACCACACAGACACACAACACAAACCCTAAACTAAATCATCCACTTTAGCACCGTTCTTTGACGAAATTAAAGCCTCCACGCCTCCCTCAATCCTTGAAAACGCATTAAATTGTACTCCTGATTTATGAATTTAACCCAGGTTCAAGTTCCGCCTGAGTAAGTAAATGACTTAGAAGGCCCGAGCTTCTGCGGAACCGTCCGGAATCATTTGCAGGGGTGATATATGATCTTATTCCCACTGACAGGGTTATAGATTGGTTGTTTTGGTTGCCCTTTGGCTCTGTCGGAGCTCCCACTTCCAAGACAGGTTATGGGGAATGAAATTAGCTGCTTAACCTCTGTCTACTGATATTTATCACGAGAGAGCGGCAGCATTTTCCAAGGTGGAGAACTTGGCTGTGATAGGTATAGCTAAATATTGGAAATGTATTCTCACATGGACCATGTAGATTTGTTGTAAATGTGTTTTTAAATTAAAAGGCCTGTTCTTGTGTCCCTGTTCCAAGGAATTAAACTTGGGCTATCTCAGGTGGTAGCAAATTCTTATGATGGTTGAGTGATGTATATTAAACTAACATCCATTGCTGGCAAGTGTTATCCTGTTATCCATTTCCTTTTATTTAACACTAATGCATGTAACCTGTCCTACTAGGAGCCCAAAATAAAATGATGAACCTGAAATGATCATTATATATCTCCTTTAATAGATCAGATGTTTGATCAACTTCCCAACTTAAGTGTTAATGTGTGACTGTATCAATCACCAGTGAAAATGTTCAGTTCAGTGTTAGACAGTTAACGTTAATGCAACTCATTTCAATCAGTAACCCTCGATTTTCCAGGAAAGTTTATCATTTATCAATTAAATGATTTGTTGTCAACATTAAAATTAATCACCAACCCCTTTTCATTCTGATTCCACTTACTTAAATGTCAACCGTTTCTCTTTTTTTTCTATGACAGTTAACCAAATGTCTTTGGGTTGTGGACAAAACATGGCATTGCAGGATGTCATCTTGGGCTTCCGGAAACACTGATTGTCATGTTTCACTATTTTCTGACATTTTAAAGGCCAAACAAGCAATTAATCAAGAAAATAACTGACACTTTGATCAACAAAGACAATATTCTGGATCCCACCAGAAATTTTGGATGTAGTGACACGCTGCTCAAGGTCGAAACCAGGTCCCCTTGTACTGAATCCCATGTCCTGATATTGTGAAGGGACAGGAACATCGACTATCTGTGGCAAAAGTGGCGAAGCAGCTAATCCCTTTGGGGTGTGGGTGATGTCACCGGGCTTGTGAAGGGGTCGCTCAATTACTATAAAAGCCCACTGAGTAGACAAAAGCATGTACACTCACGATGGCAAACACTTACTTTATGGCCACAATTCAAACACCTCGTTCAAACATTCACACACACACACACACACACACACACACAGGAACACTAGCAACGGACAGACAAATACAGAGAAACACCCTAAAGCCCCAAATAAAACTCTTGGTTTTTATTTATTTCCCTCTGCCCATCTGCTAGAGATAGCACAACCTTTTTTACACGGGCTGTAACTTTTACGCAGATCACAGCCATGAGTTTTATGTGAGCCCATGTGCCGTGCTAATAAAATAAATATGAGAGCGCCAGTTTGACCGAGAACCCTTTCATTTTGTGAAACAGTTTTCCGTGATTAATCGCATAATTCAAAATGTATAATTCCACAACAGATAACGAGATAATCATTATGTTTGTATGTGTGCAAATTCAGAACTAAATTAGTCCTATGAAGACAGTTTAAGAGCCGCGGCTGTGTTCATAAACCTCGGCTTACAATCCTTACCCCCATTCCACATAAAGTGGATTTAAAATCTGTGAGATGAACTTGCATAGCCAACATTTGTACCTTTTATACAACATAACAATGTCCAATTGAATGGTTTTGAACAGGGCTGCCCACAGTGGGGCCTGCATGCAATAGTTGGCCTAGCATAAGTTTTGATTATCCCCTTCAGATGTTTTCAGGGGATTTTGGATCTAGTACGGTTTTGCATCTAAATAATACAATTCTATAGGTGTTTGCTTTTGGCCCGTGGCCAGCCATTAAGTTTCGGTTTTGGCCCTCGATGGGAATAACCTGAACTTGAATATAATTTAAAATTGAAAATCGATACACTTGCAAGTAAGAAACAGAAGAAGAAGAAGAAGAAGAAGAAGAAAAAGAAGAAGATTAATATGCGCATGACTTTTCCTCCTTCTCTGACTCGCAGCTATTGGATAATGAACTGTAGGCATGGGAAATGATAGGAATGCATTGATTTCCAATACTTTTCAATCACTATATGGACACCCAAGTGGACACACGCAGACTAATTCTGTTTCAATTTCTCCAGGTCACTTACTCACATAGACACTTATGCAAAAAAATCCACACACGGTCTTCACTATCACATATCACTATGTGGTAAGGGAAGTTAAAATCATGCTTCCCATCAAAGTAATTTGACTCAGCTTTGCTCATCACTGAGTCTCCATTTACATCAGCTCATATATCTGCTTTGAGTGTCATTGAGCTCTGCCACGGAACAGCACTTTAAAGCCCATCGGGAATGTGCATGACTCCTTCCTACTTCCAGCTTGGCTGACAATCCCAGAAATGTCTAGCCTCATTTCACCCGGCTATATGTTACCCTACAATCATTCCACCTCGTATTCGCAAAGTGTAGGTTTTGGAATTTATTTGTTTCCAAAATATTTTGTTGAATTTTATTCCCCCTCTTTTTTTTCTTTCTTTATTGCTTTCTCAGCAGAATGCAGTGGGTAAGAGGGCTCCCCCCTGCACAAGGTAATGTCTTTAGAATGTAACACATTTATAACAATATACAAAGAAGCACTCCTGCATTCCCTCTCACCCTTGCTGCGCCTTCGTCCTCTGTGTTCTGTGTAAAACTTCATTTGGCTGTCATCTTCAGGCTCTGACCCTGATTCCCCTTGAGGACCAAACACACCTCCAGTTGCTGGCAGTGAGAAGATAAGAAAGTGGAAAGAAATCCAAGAAGAATCAATCAGTCAATAGTTCTGGCGCTTAAGGGCACAATTATGCAGCAGAAAAAGATGGCAACTGTTAACCAGTACATTTCTCAGGTAATCAACACTCTCCATTAAACAAAAACAGACAGAGAGATGTCTTATTAAATGTGTTTGAGCTGTATGAACAAGACCATATGAAAGCAATTCAGGTTAGTCATGATCATTTTGATAATGGTACTGCAAAAGGACAAAAGGATACAATTTCAACTCAAGTTCATTTAAATCTACATTTTATTCAAAGTAGATTCAATTCAAATGCTAACCATGCAGGGCACTTGCTTCATTCTGTAGAAATAAAACCTATATGCAGAACATTCTCATTACTTTATTTCTGTGGTAAAGATTTTGCTGATGCGTATCAAGGTGCAGCATGTAATAATGGCTACCTGTGGAATTGGAAAAAAAATAAGGTGCAGCATATCACACCGAGGACCGCTGCTAATTCAGTTGGCAGCTAGCGGTCATATTAGCTTGACTCTGCCCAGACTCTATCACCTTTTTAAGCACAATGTGGCTAAAGGCTAGTTGGTTAGCATTTCATCTTTAATAGACATCCCTGCATCACAATACATACGTCTAAATAACATCATATCTTATTTCTTCACATTCTTTTGACAATTTGAGATAATTTTGACTATTTTAAAATACGATTCCTACATATTGCACCTTTAAAAAATACAGTATCCACTTCACATGACAAATTGGTCTCCTGTAGGTATCATTCTTTACTAGAATTGAGAATATCTGTACCCTGAAGGATCTATATCTTAGATATACATATTAACCAGTATATTATAGGTGTTCAGTAACACTAGACACAGACAATAGCCTCAATGTTAGCCTGTGTTTTGGACTTTATTTGAAACTGCTGAATATGATTTTTCCTATTGTTTTGTTTTTGTTTCTTTATTTGACATTATCTTTGACAGCAATGCATTAAAATTAGAACAAAAAAAAATAAAATTATTAAATTATTAAATTATGCTAAAGCTAGGGTGTGGGAATGAGTAGCGACTCTAATATAACTGTCTTATTTGTAAAGTCCACAAATGTAGGCCTGAAACAAAAAAGACAACAACAAAAAAACAAGAAACATGTTTGTATTCAACTCCTTTAAAGGAAGTATCAGGAACCACTCCCCCCTTGTCTGATTTGTTTGCCACTGTTGTCCATCGTTCCCACGTCTCTGGAGCTCGATTTGCTAATCAAATTGGGCCAAATCCCCAGAGTGTGTGCATGTGTGCCTGTGTTCTTGTGTGTGTGCATGTCTGTGTTTAAGTCAGTGTGAGAGCAAGAGTGAGGCTGTAGGAGTTAAGAGGCTTTGTTTGCACTGCCTTGCCATTCTGACATCAAAACCCATAACCGTGCTAAATGCACAGGGACTGCTACAAAGTGATAATTGCCAAGGATTTGCAAAGTGTTAAGCTACAAATGGATAAATAAGTAATCTAAAATACCTTAACACATCTGGATGGCTTTGAACAGCATTCTAAAATTGACACGAAATGTCCACCAGAAAGTTTATGTTTAAAAAACAGTTATTACTGCAAAACACATCACACATTTTTAGCTTTATTTTAACCCAGTAATTGAGCTTAAGTCATGGCCTAAAGAAATGACTTTATGCTAATAACATCCATCTCATTTCCTCATGGTTGTACGTATGTTTTGCTTGAATAATCCCTAGGATCATAGTGATTACACTCCCTAATCTCCCAGAGTGGAAGGGGGATAACGGACAGAAAGAAAATCAATGCATTTCTCTTGGCTATGAAGGAGCGTCTGAGGGGATGCTTCACCTGTTGACAGTAAATTGAATCAAAGAAGCATGGAAAAAGAAACCGTACAATAAGGGTTGATGTGTCAAAAAAAGTGACCCATACGATGTGTGGCGACGGTTGATAATGGCTCAAACATTTGCTCTTCTGTAGGAGGCAAATGCGTAACCCCCACAGGGATAATTATACGTCCTGGCTGCACTGTTAAGTGCTGTCACTTGAAAGGATTTCGGTAACTGTGTCTTTTTGTGATTATAAAACTGCAGTGCAGTTGAGAAGAGAGGAGTACTAAGAGAAAACTCTTGTTTTTGGACTTAAGCCACACATGGTGATGAATTTCTCCTTGCAGTATTTCTTACAGCACTTGCACATTTCAGGATAAAAGCTGTACATCAAATTTACTGTGATTTGAAAAAAAAATTAAAAATCTGCAATGAGAATAAACCGTATGAGACAGGTTTTTGAGCCACTGTACAATCATTCCTTCGACATTAGCCTATTAACTGCATATAGAACATATTGAACATTTCATAGGATGTTAGACCATGTTTCACGACAATAATAACGCTTACATTGGCTTTTGTTTGCAATTACTCATCCGCACATTTTCATTGTTTGCACTTGTCATTTTCAGAGCCTAATCAATTCTCCTTGAAATGTTTTCTCTAATATACCTCTTATCCGAGCAGCAGAATTTAATTCCCCCTAGCTAGTCTTTTTTTGTTTCCATTCGAGACAATTTCTAACCATTTCAACACTACTTACATGTTGATATATTAACAATGAGATTGCTGTTCAAAATGTTAAATGTTATTGGAGATAGTATGGACACACATAATGAAGGTGTTTATTTAACAAAGGTTTAAACGGATTGAAAATATGGCAGGGGTAGGGTGAATTCTGACTAACATGTGATTAATTATGTGATTACTTGAGAGTTGCTCTAAAACACACCAGACTACATTGTGTTAGTAAGTGTGAAGGGGCCAGTATATCATAACTTTAACCCTCACCTCCAACACACCCTTTTACAGACCTTCCAAACAAAAGCATGTAACAATGAACTTTCAAGTCCGATTAGTCACAAAACTGTAGACACTAGGGGTGGATGGTAGAGCACACTCACAGCATTAAAGCAATTGATCGACGCAGCTATATAACCTTGAGTGAAAACTAGCTTGAAGGAGAGCTCAATCATTAGATGATCGACTGTGTTCACCCAGAATTAAATGTGAGCAAAACCAAATATCAGACAACAGATCAAGACATGTAAAAGTCAAAAAATGAAGCCAGGGAAGCTAATACAGAAGGCAAAGGATTGTGTTGGTTCTTTTCAAGTAAAGCTGTTCCAGAGCACTTATAAAAAGACAATATCAATACAAGATCAACTGGTCACAATACTGTAGACAGGAAAATATGAAGATGCACATCAGGTTTTCAAAGTACATTCTCATAATAAACCACTGTAGTTATGATATTGACATGCATTGGGGGTAATTACAACAAACTGTACATTACAACGCAATTCTGTAATTGGGGTACAGTACCACATGGTAATTGAGCAATTAAATAATATACAAGGTACTAATGCTAGCATGTTCAAAATCTAATAACAGGGTAAAATGCTAAAAGTCTTACAAGAAACATGGTTGGGTTTGAATGAAAACACAGCATTTTCCTGTTATATTACCATAAATAATCATAATCATTGATGCAAAATCATTATTTATGTAAAGTGAAATCTTCTGCTTGTGGGCTTCCAGCATGATAGCTATGTGGTTGCAGTATGGAGTATGAATGGATGGATTAATTTATCGTATATGGTATAATATACCATGAAAAAAAAAATTGTATTGTTCCTTATTTTTACAAAAGATGGGGAGAGACTGCCTCTCTTCAGTCGACATCTATGCGATAAAGAACTTCTAGAAAAGAAATACTGTGTCGAATTTGGTGTTTGATCAACTCTCGTCTGCGCTAGACAAGCGACTGGTTTTCAGTAGCTGAGAGTACCTTCCCTATTAACAGTAGTTTACTGCCAACCACACAGTGACATATTTTCTCTCCCTTGTTCACTGGACACAGCCATAAGTTCTGGGCAGATGCCGAGCGATGCAGGTACAATCCCCTCTTTTACTCACTTCATAAACCTTATGCCATAACTCATGAAAATTTGCCTGCACCATAAAGATTTTAGACATGATTAAAAGTTCTATTAAATCCGTGTTAAAAAATGTGCGTGCGGAACGCTGCAGTCAGTCTTTCGGTCTGGTGCACTTAAACAGGTTGAGAGTCGAGTTGGATGCGGGGTGTGAGAGTCTGGCGGTATTTGGAGAGTGAAGCCAAGGCAATGTGGTGTAAAATTGGTTCTGAATTTATGCATCGTGTTAGAACATGCCCGAGAGGTGGCGGACGGAGACAAAGACAGACTGAGGAGGAGACACAGAAGCAGGGAGTTGAGGAAATATATTGAAAAAGCAGCACGGCGACAGCTTTGCATGCGTTAGTTGATCACGTTGCTGAAAATAGGTGTTACTTTAAACATCCCATGAAGAGCACGTTCCTTGTGTTCAAACACAGAAACACTTTTGTTGATAACATGTTCACACGGAGGAGCTGTTTCTGAAAATCAGCATGAAAAACCTTGATAGCTGAGAGTACCTGGTAGGATGGAAAAAAAAAACCCTATTTCATCGAATGATATATGCATTGCATTCATCAAAGTTCTGTCCACTATAGTGTAAGCACATTTTAATTTAACTAGTCTCTCTGTAAAATAAAATTCTCATGACATTTAGTGCCATGTATACATGTTCTGCAACTCGGTCGTCACACGCATCATTCAGAAAATCAAACAAATTAAAGTCAGTGAGAGATGGCTGTTTTTGCAGTCCTTGAGTTTATATAGAGGTTTTTTAGCAAGTGCTTCAGGTCTAATAATTCCAGCTATCTACATCTCAACTTTAAACGCAGCCTCAAGTAAACAAACTTACAAGAACCATCAAGGCGCCTCGTGCAGTCTTCGCATTTTATTTGGGCCTTGAACAACTTTGAGAGGGCGGATAAGTGCTTCTTGATTAGATAAATAAATAAATTCCTCACATCGCAGACATAATAAAAAAAAAAAGGCTCATTCTCTTCAATTCCTCACTGTAGGGGCGGCTGTAGCTCAGGAGGTAGAGCGGGTCGTCTAGTAATCTGAGGGTCGCTGGCTCGAATCCTGGCTCCCCCTAGCTGCGTGTTGAAGTGTCTTTGAGCAAGATACTGAACCCCAACTTGCTCCTGATGAGCAGCTGGCACCTTGCACGGCAGCCTCTGCCATCAGTGTCAGTGTATGAATGTGTATGTGAATGGGTGAATCTGACAAGTGTTGTAAAGCGCTTCGAGCGGTCAGTAGACTGGAACAGCACCATAGAAATGCAGGTCCATTTACCATTTACAGAGCCGATTAAAGACATAATCTGTTTCTACATGAGTAAAACTAAAGGTCTCCGTCATAATATCAGTGGAGGTAAGAGCTTGATTTTGCTCAATGACACGGCTCAACAGAGTCAGGGGATGCAGATGTGTAGCGCTCTCCATAGTTGTAAGTTCTATGAAAAAGTGCTTTAAAATGTAAAGTCAAAAAAGCAAAGTTCAAAGGTAAAAGGCCTCATAAAGAGAATCTTTACATACTAAATGGAGAGGGAAAAAAACCTCTATGAATGAGAGGGAAATATAACAGGAAGAAAGTTTTAGAGGGTGTGAAGCCAGTCTTTGGGAAGGTACTTTGAAAGCTTTGCAAGATACCAATTACCTTCCGTGGCAGAAGTTGAACTTACGGCAAAGCTACCCCTGGGAAAAATATGTTTGGTTAATTTAAGCTGCACAGAAAAAGTAGTTCAAACTACAAAAAAAAAAAAGAAAATCTAATTAAAATTGTAAATGTGTGTTGCGAAAATATGACAAAATATAAGACAGTCACACGCTAGCAGAAAATGCCACTCACTTAATGGTGCAATATGAAGTTTTGGAAAATAAAGTCAAACTCAGAAATACAAAGTATACAAAGTCCATCAGTCATTGCACCAACCACTTAGCAAATCCACTGCTAAAATAGCATGTGACAACTTCTCTGGGGAATAGAACCAGCGACCTTCCAATAGCAAAGCACTGGCTCTACCTCTGAGCCACAGCTTATACTTTCAAGTTTAGTTATGGAAATTCAGATTCAAAACACAAAAACTACAGGGAAATATTTTCCACGTTTGATCTGACAATCCAGCTGACTGGAATACCCCTGAGACCTGAACCTGTCTGAAACTAAACAATCCTATGTGGGCCTTTCACAAGGACCAAGTTGCAAAGATTGTGTAGATATCTATATTTATACATTATATATATTTTGTATTATATGTTTACTACTAAAAACTATAATGAAAAAACATTTAACTTGCCTGTTTTTAAAACATTTGACTGACTTGAGAGTGGGTGTAATGAGCCTCATTTGTTTCCTTTTTATCGTTAGTGGATTCAGTAGTAACCTACAAGAAATGGCAGGAAAATCATTTAACTACTAAAATCACTATGCAAATCTGAATTGTTGGGTAACAATGTATAGTAACTATCATTAATAATGGGCACATTTACAGTTAATAGCACACTGCTCCAGTAATAGACAATACAATAATTTATTAACAGCTGATGTTAGTAAAACTTGTAAATGGTTAATAAAGACTGTGTAGTTCATCCATTAACATTATTTGGACTATCATTAAAAGGTTGCAACTGATGTATATAAACCTTTACAACTGTTAAAAAATACATGTATATAAAGAATTTCATTGTTTAACAGTGGAATAACTATGAAGTAGAGTTTAAATCAACCATTTATTAAAGTATAACCTTTCATTGAAAATATCAGCAAGCTGCTACGAAATGTAGTGAAACTACTCATATTTCCCTTATCCCCAACACTGCGTGAAGCTCCGACTGTGTTAGCATGCCTTTGGTTAGCAGTTTTTAAAGTCTTATTAACCCTGTCACCATGAGTAACAATGGATGTTTTTCAAAAAGGGCCTCACTTGATCATCTGAGGCTGCACTTAAGTTCATGGGGGAGAGGCATGTCTGAGGTATAACCGGGGCCATTTAAGGCTGTGAAAGTTATCATAAAAAATCCATCATAAAACCTGTAGCTTTTCAAGAGAGGCCGGGATGTACTGTGACTTTTTAGTCTGGCAAACAGCACAAATGCCTTACTTTTGGCTATGTTCCTCAACCCTAACCGTAAAAAGCCCCCTGATGAAATGAGGTCCGGCCAAAAATGTCCTTGCTTTGCAAAAACATCCTCTCCTCATCTGAAGGTCTTCAGCACAAAAAGGTCGCCACCAAAATAGAAGTACACTATGTTAATACACACACAATGGATGCATGCAGGTCATGTGCCATTTATGCTCTCGAACAAGACTTACACACACACGAACGCACAGCACAAATTAGCCATCCATTAAATTTGCACTCGCAACCCGCTTCAGATTACCATCTGATTTACCGAGGCATGAGCTAATTGCACAAGCAGAGAGTCGGACTGCGTTTATAGTTGCTTTCAAGGAGCGAGTGAAAAAAATTACTCATTAACGAAGCGAAATATCTGAAAAAGATTTCTAGGTGCAATTTCAAAGCACAGGAAAAATATTTATCTGTAAAAGATTTGAACAGTAGGCGCGGTTGTAGTTGAAAAACACAAACTTCTTTGGCGAAGGGGAAAGAGTTGGAGCGACAAAAAATAAGGACGAGCTAAAAAGAAACATCCGCCCAAAATGCGAATAATTTATCAAACGAGAGCAATTGCCACGGTGCATTAGCAGCTCAGTGAACATCAAAATCAATTTCAAGTTTAATAACTACACAGTCATAACTCTGTACCCTATTTGTGGGCACTTGTGTTAGTGCGGCTCCCTTGCACATTTTCTTCTGTGAAGTGTTCACCTTTTGTCTGCCGTCACTGCGATTTGAACAGAGCGCTGGTCAAGTTAAATTTTCGTGGTCCCATTAAAACTTCCCTTTAATAGGCCCCTTGCACATTTGCATACTTTCATGAGTTGCAGACATGCCGAGAAATTGCACAAAGCTTGTTAAATCCGTACGACTATGGAGTCAACAACGCTCACGTGTGGTATTTCTGCCATTTGAATGTCTTCCCCCCATCACATACATATGCATAAAGGATAAAATAACATTTCGCCGTTCACACAAAAGGGTGAGCTGACAGACACTGTGTGATCCAGATGACAGGTGAATTGTGCTTCCAGGCAAGGGCACAGCTTTGATAAACAACACACATAAGAATACATCTGAAACAAGGCGCAAAAGTCTGTGGAAATCTGGCCCAGAGTCGTTTTCTATTTCACAGCCTCTCTTGCTTTTTTCACCGTGTCAGTTCATTTTTTCTCTTGTCTCGATCTTGCCTTTTTTTCTCTTCCCCCTCAGCTGTAATACCTTCAAAAACCGAGTCCCATAAAAAACATCAACTCCCAGAACACCGAGGCTAAACTGCAGCGTGTCGCCACTACAAATTTCAATTACTGGGCATACCCATCTCACTTTTACAGTCTCTTTCACACTCCTGAAGTCCATTAGATAATTTCAGAGTCTTCTGGGTCTTTTTTTCCCCACATCCTCATCCATCAATCTGCCGTCCTTCCGTCTGTTTTGCCCTCCGTCTCTTCTGTGCGTACAACCAACTCACTTATTCCACTCCTCAAAAGGCAATCCAAGTTAAATATTAAAACAAAGTATGATTACGACTCCATTACCGCCAATCAACACTTTTGGGATGGTTGTTGAAGCGACACATTATTCATGCAGTCTCCTCCCAGTCACCTGTACTGACGTCCTCGGTTTCATAAGGCAAAGGCACCTGCTGCCGTCGTTAACATTCATCCGACAACAGCTTCTTTTTTTTTTTTTCGAAGGCAAAGATTCATATGCTCTCAGCCTATAAATTTCCATCTCACCTCATGGTGTTGTGCTGGATGCAAATGACAAATGCAGACAAAAAGGGAGGCGTATCGGTTCGTCACAGACGGGATTGGATCCAGTTCTCATTGTGCCGTAATGTGGAGAAAACAAGCATTTGTCATTTTAATCGGGGATGCCAAAAAAAAAAAAAAGAAAAAGAAAATTAAGCGGAAAATACAAAATAAAGAAAGGAAATGAATACATGAGCTTCTCCTTGCCAGTCTTCATGAATAAGAGGGAAAAAATCAGGAATTTGATCATGTATATTCCTTGGACATAATTAAAGGGGCACTATGGAGGGTTGGAGAAGAAATTCAGATATCCAATATTTATGAGGTAATAATACAAATTGAGGAATATTCCTTTTTTTCTCTCATAACTGAATAAACAAGCTGTTCTCAGAGGAAAATAAGGTCCCCAGGAAACAGCTTGACGCTAGAAAGGTGGCAGGGTCCGCCATATATAAACAAAGTAAAAAAGGATGAAATTGTGTTGTCCTTTAAGGTCAGTTTGTTTATTCAGTTTATGCAGTCATGATAACAAAGAGAGTTTGTTTATTTAGTTAGTTTAAGCATAAAAAACAATCAGCCAAGAAGATTGTTCTCCTCTAACTACAGTTTCTTTCCCCAAAGCTACACAGTGCAGCTTTAAGTGTGAGAGAGTTGTAATTAACGATCACTTGACATTATTTTCTTTGAGCAAGCTCGAATTCTCACTTACTGACCCTCTTGCAGGATGAGCGGGTACAGCTAATGGACGGATGGATGATTATTATGGTAATGTGTAAGTTGATTAACAGAGAAATACGCCCGCAGAGAACGTATACATTAAATGTTAGAGGGAGCACATGAATTAAGAATAAGACAAGAACAGAGGGAAGGAGACGGAGAAACAAGCTATAAACAAAAGCTCTGCGGGCGGAAAGAGAGAATGAGATGTCACAATTATACACCGAAGCAAGAATGATGTGATGTGATGGTGTTAAAAGGGTTTAAAGGAGGAAGCAAGACGGAGAGTGTTACTGGCGGCTGTTGACTGTTGTACAGGGGAAGAACACATTCACAGGAGAGAGACGGGACTTCTGCTCCAATCCTCCCTGTAATGAGAATGATTGATGATCGCGGTGAAGCCGGGAGGTGAGGTGATGAGTTCAAACTGAATAGTAAAAGCTAATCATCTTCCGCATAGGAGGAGAACTGCGATATACTGTACCGTACACCATCACAAAAATATCCGCTCACACCAGCAAACCTAATGGGCCTTATCAACCCCACTGGAAATTATTGAGTAAGATTGAGAGGGTGCGAAGATTGCTTTTAAACTCCCAATATTTTTTTCTCTTTACCATGGATTTCATACCACTTTGTGAGTAATAATACATGTTGAGTGATGTTAATCAAGTGTCCTGATTTCTACTGTATCTAATCTGAGAGCCCCAGTGTGGGGGGGAAGCTTTGAAAACGGTGAAATCATAGTTTTTTCAAGCTACCATGTCACACTGGAAGAAGTATCAGACTCAGGATGTTTAAGGGACAGGGGCACCAGCTGTATCAGGGGGGAGGGATTATTGAAAATTAACAGAGATTATGGAAATTATTATATAAATTATTACTTGTTTACAGGTCATAACCCCCCCCAAAACAAAAAAAAATACCCCATTCATCATGGCAAAGTGCAATGAATGTCAGCACTGGTTTGTTGACAAGTCCATCAGCTCGACACCTGCCTTCTAGTTCAGGTGGCTTGCCAGGTAAATTCTACAAAAGCACGCAACACCTTCTCAAAAGACTTGTTAATAAAAAGCAATAATCATAACTAATGGACGGTAGACACTTCACAAATCTGATGAGTGCTGTTGGAATGAGAGACAGAGTGGGTAGTTCGTCAGTGACAGTTCAATCAACAAGAGAATCAACAACTAATAGGAACGGGGTCATTAACCGGCTTAAATCACGATGCAAATACGAATGTAGTTGAACTTCCACCTAGCTGCTGCAAAATGTAGTCCTAAAAACGCGTTAATTACAGGTAGTTCACTCCTCACCAACACTCGAGAGCCAGATGGTGTCACTTTTCTGGATGGACGGGATAATAATTACTGCATTTGGATAAACTCTGGCGCGACAACTATTTCCAAAAGCAACAAAATTATGGCGAGGGGAAGTAATGGACCTGTCATTAAGGCAATCGACAAATACTGGTCAAGCTTGTCCTCGGGCATACAAAAAAAAAAACCGTCCAGCTGTTAAAGCCAACTTGTATGCAGTGCCAATCGCATAGGGGTGAATTATTTCATAAACCAATACAAGGCCAAACAGACATACCGTGCCGTAGCTATACACGCAGTAGGTGAATTATGCACAGGGTGCCTGTGTAGTTAGTAACTCTGCAGGAGTGCCAGAATCTATGACAGAACAAAGACGGCTGAAATTAATAGTGTATGGATTGTACAATAAATTATATATTGCATAGAGGTTAGCTACGGAACAGAACTCATTGAGCTGAGCTGCCAGGACACACAGTGCTCCTCAATAACACTTCAGCTGGCCAGATGTTGGTCGACACACAATGCCCGAACCTGCGCTGCCCGTTTGAAGGGCAGCCCAGTGACTCGTTATGTATAATGTATATACAGTGCGTCATGCGTTGCATTTTATAGCGCCTTTATGAATTCTGCTCATTGGACCGATTTCATTTTGAGCTGCCGAAGAATATTTCTAAACTGAAAAAGGGCTGCGTGCAGTTTCGTTAGAATCACACAGGAAAGATCTTTGACAGGTGAGGCTGTCTGTATTTTAGTGAATAAAAGACAACGTGGGAGGAAATGAAGAGAATGACTGATTTTGAGTCTGCCAGTGCGTATGTTGACAGGTGGCTTGTGCACTTAAACGCTCCAGCGCTCATAAATAGTGTATACGCATGACTCTGTCCTCTCATTCGCTGCATGCATACGTGTGCATGTGACTCTGACGGCACTAGTGACTTCA
The DNA here is from genome assembly GCF_900880675.1 of Sparus aurata. Taxonomy (NCBI): domain Eukaryota; kingdom Metazoa; phylum Chordata; class Actinopteri; order Spariformes; family Sparidae; genus Sparus; species Sparus aurata. Next base: position 17,898,883 of record NC_044198.1, read on the forward strand.
GTGTGACCTCGATAGCTTATGTGACTTTGATCGGGACGAACTGCCCCGACTTACGGCTTCTGGGCCTCGCAGCTAAACGTCAGCTCGCGTCTGCACGCTTTTGTATGTGCACACTCATGCCGTATGTGTGGCTGGGGGTACATGTGTCTGTGACAATGTGTTTGCGGGTAAATTAAGCTGACAGCAACACCAGTCCCCACATGGCTCAGCAACTGGTAATCACATTAAGGCACAGCTGCATTGAGCAGTCGGGCTTTCTGACAGCAGCAAGCAAAATATTTTCAACTCGAACTCAATGCACACTGACACTTACATTCATACAAAAGTGAGAGTATGCAAATTTGCCATTTATAATGCACAAGACAGCATCAGAGAGGCTGCGAGCGCAAATTTGAAAAGTTCTATTCACTGAGAGGCATTTGCGGGAAAAAAAAATATATATTAAAAATGTATGTGGGCAGATGTGAATACAATTTCGATCCAGATTATTGAGAACAATTAAGGGAATTCCACTCTTTTTCAGGTTCGGTCTGTGTTAGAGTCTGAAGGACATAGCGTGGTGAAAGTGGAAGCAAACACAAACTCATGCGCAGGCTCAGAGGGGTCAGGATCAGGAAGGGAAGCCTGTGGTGTTCCTTCTAGCTGTGCTGCACCCAGTGAAGGGGATTCAACCGGGATATGAAAAAGAAATAGCAGGAAATCCGAGAGGTAGAACCTGCGATTTACTTGCAGGTTTCCGTCTCTCCCTGTCTGTCTAACTGTCAGCACAAACTGCTCATTGGCCCGGGATGCCAGCGGGAGGTGTCACGGTGGTCCGGCTCTCCTCGCCTATCACGTCTCAGTCTCCCACTGCTCACGTCTGCCTATTCGAAATAATCCTAATCAATACCGCTCCACTCTGCCGATGCACTTATTTTTAAAAGCCCTGTGCATGCGCGCACGCCCGCAGAATCTGATTATACATAAACAAGCTAGGGACGCTGAAAAGTTATTACACAAGGCATCACAATATAAGACCCGCCGACACATTTTACAACCGGAATTTATGAGTTGCTACCTGATCTGCGGAAGAGAAAGGACTTGAAAAGGTGGGAGGCTTAACAAGGCAGCACTTGGCTCTTGTACTCAAGTGAGCTCAGTGTTTGTGCACTCACCCCTATATATTTTTTATTGTGTCTCTCCAGCTTTGAAAACATACTCGCCAATTTGGAGCTAATAAGCAAACGGTAAAATGTGCAGGGACCACTCGGGGATTTTAGATATGCGATTTGCTGAAAAGGTGTGACAGGCTGTTAAGGGCAATTTCAGATGCAGTGGCCCTTGGCACCCGGCTGTATGTTGTTTTCTCACCTTCTATCAACTGGCTTGTGTAGTTGAGGAGGCGCGGAGGGTGGCAAAGGCTGGCGGCTGTCACCCAGAACAGTGCTGCTTTGCAAAATGGAGTGTGAAAAGAATGGAAGGCCCCATTTTCACCAGTTATTTTGTCTATTTGTTAATCAGCACTTTTTGAATCAGTGACATTTGCATCTTTTTTTCATTTCAGGTTTATTTAGTTCAACAGCCTTTCAATCACTGTAGAGTGATTCAGTACTGCCCAAAAGGACTTTAAAAAAGATACCACACATGCACAGGCTGGTGCTCTCAGCCAACGCGCTGACTCTGCAACACAACAATGTTGAAAGGGAGAAAACTGGAAGGTCATATATTTCCAACTCCTCGAGGTGAAGCTTGAGTCGAATCTTTTTAGAGGATATGCATTTTAAGTCCGAAACATCTGTCCTTCAGGCTCCTCAGTTACTTTGCTTCATATTTTAGATGGTTGGAAAGATAGCAGATCTTGCTGTAGGCCAGTGTCGTACTGTCTGCCTCACGGGGAGTTAAAAGGTCAGAGTGATGTAGCTCCAGCAACGAATAATTCATGCTGTGGCCTGATACAACAAAATCTTCGAAGCAACCCCTAAAATTAAAAGCCGACCACTGCAGGGAGGCTGAGACTAGGCTGGTACTGTCAATATCTCCAGCAGTGGCAAAAATCCCTTTGGTGACAGTATGAATATCTTTTGAGCGATATACAGACAAAAGTCTGTATGATTCCAGTAATCCAAAAAAAAAAAAGGAAATAATAAGTCAAAGACCTCCAAAAAAGTTGAACAGTTCAGTGGCTCCACTTTTCTAAAGTTATCCTCGGTGCAAAAGTGTGTGAAAGGTCAAATTGGAATTATTGAACATTTGTGGCTTCTCAACAAAAAAATTATCTAAAAAGTGTAAAACCCCTGGCTAATGTTAGACATTGACCTACAACTCCCAACCCTTATTGAGGGAGCTGGTCGGAAAGCCTAAGCTGCAAGTAAAGATATGACTCTATTCAGAATATGCGAGTGGGTTTTGTAAGGTTCCACGTGACGGCGGCATTATCAAGCAGCACCCAACATTTGCATATAGATGGCAATAACTTTTGTGGATACAGCCATCGGCCTATTTAACATTGTTTTGAAGTTAAGGTCATTTGCGTTACTACTCTTTATGCATGCAGTGCATTTATTTTCTGGTTGAATTAAACATACACTTTATTCTAGTAAGGCATGCGTGCACACATGTAACAATGAAAGCCTCTTACCCCCTTTTTTCTCTCAAATGCATATAATAAAGAGGAAGCGCGCAACCACAAAAAATCTCTGTCTACCTGAATATTAATGTTACCGCTGTAGGCAACATCAAACACAATCCCCAGACTCTTTGACTCCGAGTATCAAAGAGGCTAGTTAGAACTGAGCAACAGGATCAACTGATCCGACTCAAAGGTGGGCTGTGAAGAACCACCCTGACTTTGCTTTTGGCAAATCTAAACGCTTGAACGGTCGCTGTTTTTTGCTCGGAATCAAAAAAAGGACTCGAACATGACCTGCATCTGATTTACGAGGGGCAGTCACACATATAGCCACAACAGTAAGGATCACTTTGGTTTGTGCAGAAAACACCCCTTTCTCTTAGATACGTTCTGCTGACAATAGCTGGCCAGATTATGATCACAGGCAAGGTTTTTTTGAGTGAATAAAGCACTGAATACTGAATACTGCACTCAGGTCACAAAGAGGTTGTTGGGGTGGATAATTGGGCAAACAGTGCAGGACTTTGACTCCAGTGTCCGGGGTTTGCTCATGATCCGTGCTTAGCTTTAGGCAACAAATGAACTTCGGTAAAGGTTCGGAAGAGATTGTGACCTTGTTTGAATCTTGATAATCAAGTTGTGTTTCATGAATCAATCTTCTGTGGACTTTCTGATTGTGAGACCAAGACCTTTCCCAAACCTTAACCAAAACCATCCAGCGCCGAAACATAACCACGAAAGGATGAATAATGCAGTTATCACTATCAGTAGGTACTGCAGTGCAAATTTATTTGACAGAAAACAAATATATACGCTCCCTCTGAACATTTCACTGATATGATCAGTATCACCTTTTTTGCAACTTGCGAGATACGTCAAGGCAACATTATGTAGAAATTGCCTTTTTTTTTGCAATTTAGCCCCCCCCCCACCACAGTTTCACCAGTGGAACACCACTGTCGTAAATACAAATTTGCCGCAGTGTCAGACGTTGAAAACTTGGACTTAAAGTAAACATGTATGTAACACTGTGATCCTACCCTCTCATGGAAGTGAGTGAAGTGATAGGGGGGTGGAGTGGCTGAGACAGAGACATCGTTCAGCCTGATGGAAGGCACTGTACCATCAAAATGACATTGAAGCTGTTCTTTTAAGGTCAAAAAGTTGCATGTTGCTTTACATAACATAATTTCCTCATTATGCTCATAGAAAACCAAATCCAGGTGGCATTACATTTCCTTAGCCTACTTGCAGACAGGGTTGACAGAAAATGACCAAACGGCAGTATTATGTACATCGAAAATAAAAATGAAATTCATCCTCCTCCAGCTCAAGCCCAGCCAGCCCTACATCATCAAAACGACCTTTTAGCGATGAGGACCAAAGGGCCACTTCACCAGCTGCTTCTGGAGCTCCTCTCAGCCAGACAGGAGCGGTTCAGCTGGCTGCGACAAGGGATAACCCCCACCACCCCGCTGCATGGCTGTTTGCTCTGTGTCCCCTCCGCGTGTCAACAGAAGTTACATTCCCGGCCTCTGCCACACGTCTCTGAATAAACTCATAAATATTGTTCCTCAACATTAACCTAGCACAATGACTGCACTTTCATCTGAGCGCCGGCCGTGTTCCTCGGGAAGACAGCTTAAGTACAACAGACAGCCACTCCACACAGCCATCAAGACTAGCTAATTTGGTTACGGAAACTGGCGCATTCGCATACTTGTCGCCTGCGCAGCCCATTTTTGACTGGAGTGTGTGCGCATGTCCCGTAATCCAAGAGGCCGTGGCATTGATAGGATCCTAGGATACCCAGACTTGAATATGGAGAAATATAGGGCAGGCGTCACTTTATATTTCTGAGATCAGACATCAGACATCAGTGCTATAAAGAAGAGAAAAGCCATAGTCTGATATTGATTTGAATAACTTTTAATTAAGTTTTTATTAATTTTGGGAATATTGAAAAGGAAATTCAGGCTTGGAAGTACGACTCGAGGTGCATATTGATGGCAGGATTAGGATGACACACAAGACATCTCGTCCACTATTTAAAAAGGAGCGGTGTAGATTCTCTATATGTTCACTTGAATGAGATGTCTGGGTATGTATTGTAAGATGTCCAATTAATTGTGTGCTGTGTATCTTACTCAACTAAGCAAATTTAAGCCCCAGAGCTAATTTGTGAGTGCTGAAATACTGCAACTGTCCTTATTTCTCATGTTTTTGTTTGAAAAATCAGAATCTAATTCATGGGCATCGCATTCATTACACAATGACTAGTGTACTGGGTAGGGGAAAAGGGAAACATGACAGGAAGGCGGAAAGGGAGATAATAATATGCAAAAAAAGAGGGAGAGAAAGAGAGGGGTGAAATGAAGAGGTAAAGAAAAAACAAGTGGTCTAAACAAAAAGGGATGAATTGTATAAACGCAGCGAGGAGCTCTAGCAGTATCTGTAAATCTTTTAACTGTTGCTATGGTGCTACCATTACATACATTTGTTTTATATCTTCAAATACTTCCTCTGGATGAAATGACATTTTACATTGACTTAATAAAAGATTTCTAAGAAAAAACCCACAAACCTCCGTTTTAATTTTTCCACCCACATTTGAAATGCTTCCATGAGCTAATTGTTATCTATTTTGGTTAAAATGGTGAAAACACAATAAAAAAAAAAGTGATATATCAGTGATATAAATCATTAGCATTTGCTGTGCTGCCCTTATTAAAGGAGGACCTCATTTTGTGGTTTGCTGGTTCTAACGGATGTCCTTGTTTTCAAAAAATCTAAAGATTTTTGCAGGGAAACGAGAGAAATAAAAATGACCTAACAGTAATGAGGCTTTTGCATTATGTAGTAGGTCACATAATAGGCAGTTCCTCAATCATGAGCCATATAAGAAACAGAGGATTAAACAGAGGAAATATTGGTCAATAGACTGACAGTTGTGTGATCTGGCTCTGTCATTTCGTCTGTGTCTCTCTCAGTCATTCCCACATAAAAAATACAAAATCTGAACCACACACCGCTCTGACTTGGCAGTCGATCAGCTGCATGGCCTGTTGTAGTGAAGCCCAAGGGCTCCAGACCCACAGCTGTAATCACTGTGTTTTGTCGGCAGCAAAGATTGAGGACTGCTGAAAGTGCAGTGAGCACGAAATGAATTCAAGCACCGTGGAACACACACACACGCGTGCACACACACACACACACACACACACACACACACACACACACACACACACACACACGCACGCACACACACACACACACACACACACACACAAACAAGATAGCACAGAACTACTTTCATGTGCTACTTCAAAGCATCAATTAAACAGGAGAAAGGCTGGATAATAACCATAAGGTTATCCTCATCGTAATGAGCCAAAGTATTCGTTGTGACAGATCAAAACTCTACCACAGCTTCTAGCCAGCACATGGAAATGCATTAACACCACAGCGGGGAATAGCACGCGCAGAGGTGCATGCAAATAAGGGAGTAACTTTTCTTTTTTTTTTTTTTTCAGGATAAATCTTAATATTTGACTAAATCAAAATGTGTTAGACTTGGCTGACTACACCAGAACAACGACAGTTACGTCTTGCTTTAACAACACAGACCTTCTAAAGGGGGCTCTATACGTACAGGCTTTTAAATGAACTTTATGAAAAGCATATATTTTATTATTCGTGTTTGAAGCTAGATAAGGGAAGCTCCTTCAATGCCAAGACACTGTCGGTGCATGTTCATGTATGAAACGTCCACATACCAAACTAATATATCATTGTCTTAATATGGAACACTGCACACGTGTTATCTCATCGTCGAACCTGAGTGGGGTTTTTTTCCGCTGCAAGTTATTTCTGTTCGTTCAAAGCAGCGATTTTCGTACTTTTGCTTGACAGAAATACACACAAAATAGCCACTTAATCCACACTCTTTGATGTGTACAGAACAATAGGCTAGGACACTGTCCACTCCGGGTCATAATTGACCAACGCTCTGCAACCTTGCATCAAGCATAATGTGTGGGAGAGAGCAACGCTACAGCAAAGGCCGGGAAAGGAAAGAAAATTACCTACAGACAATCAAAATACCAGTACATAATGCCTTGTAGAATCTGATAGGGGAAATAAGGACACGGGTCATAATAGAGCACTGAAAGAAGAACCAGATACATTAAAAAGTTTAGGATGAACTGCTACCCCTGATCAAACTTCAGAGGGAAGGGGGACAGCAGTGCGCAGCTTGCCGACTCCAGATCATTAGAAACACTGTTCACAGAGCTGGAAAAAGCATATCCAGGGGGTGGCAGGACTACAAAAGAAAGGGCTTCAGAGGCGTCTCATTCTAATGGATTATTCCACGTGGAACAAAACATGAAAACTAACTGTTCTCCAAACTGCACATTGGCATGGAAAAATTACTGACTCGCAGGCTTTGACAGCTTAACGCAACAACTTCTTGGGAGTGAAGAAAGGGCTCACTGATTGGCCAGTTTGGCGACAACAGAGTGACCGGCCCCTGTCATACAAATCATTTTGTGAACCTTGAATCAAAAATGTATACGGTCATGCATGTATGCATCTTCATGAGGCAGATAAGAATGTGTCCTGATTTCCCAAAGCAAATCTTGGTGGGACAAGCTTCAGTCAAGACGGTGGGAGGGTTGCAAAACTTTCATATTCTTTTCTGGATAACATGCTAAAACCCTTCTAGCTAGCTTTATAACAACACAAGCACATTATTGACCAGCATGAATAAACAAGTGAGACACATTTTGCTTGCCGTATTTACCCCTCTGCAGCCAAGGCGGTTCATGCGCTGGTTTGGAGCCAGTGTCCACTCTGGTGCCAGAGTGGCACCAACACTTTGTTGGTCTAGAACAAACAAACCATTTACATCAATAGCTGGGTTAAGGGTTATCGTGACCAAGGACCAAGTAAAACCACTTATGACTATGGATACCCTATCGAAACAACATGACTGAGGACAAGTCATGCTGTGATGCCAATGTAGGCATGCAAAGCCTTGTTACATGGCAATGCTGGGTAATTGGAGACAGATACAGTGACTGAATGAATGTGACTCTAAAGTGCCTCTCATGCCCGTAGAAAAGCAAACCGGTTCATAACATCTCCTACACAAAGATCTACAAAGGTCCATTGCTAGTAACTGCCGGAACAACACATACCACTATTACCAAACAACAGGACCAGTGTACTAACTCCCTAACTCCCTGTTTGGACTCCCACCGCACATGATCGTCCTCTAATCCCCCTATGCAGACATGTCGCTCTATATGCTACTCTACCTGACTTCCATCACTGCTGCGAGAACAACCACTTCAGGTTGCCACCTAGCAAGTAACATGGATCATGATAAGATGCTTTCACATTCGACCTATATGGTTATTTTTCTGACGAGAAGTTTACACCTTTTCAACATTAGTCCAGCATGTGTCCCATGTTGATAACCATCTCCAAAGCTGGTGTAAACGATGACATTGCAATTTGTATCCAATCTATCTTGGCAACACATGGCCTGACTTTGACTTGGCTCCTTTTTTTGATCATCATGTAAGTATCTTATCTGCCCAAGACACATGAAGTTACCGAATGTGTAACTGATTGGGGATGCAATATGGGATTGCAGGACAGGCTGAATTACAACCTCTTAATAATAACTTGAAATTGCTTTCAAATTGTGCTTAATTGTATATCTGATTTGAATGTTGATATTAAATCTGGTGATCTTTCTGGTCATGCTTGGTGAAATATTGTCAAATAAGGTCCTGAGAGTTGCTGCTGAGGAGGGAAAATTGGAAAAAGTGAAGCTAGTGACTGCGGGTAGAAAATCGGAGCATGAGCTAACGTTTTCTGAGAGTCCAGGTATAACATTGTGCTTAGAAGAAACTAGGGCAATGCATGCTGACAGGGAAGTGAGGAATGTTGCTACGAAGCAAAATTGCAATATGCGGGTTTGTGGACACCAGGAGAAGAGTAGATGAACAGCTGCGGGGCTTAGCTGAGTAGACACAACCGCTACTGTAGTTTTCCAGCTGACTATATTTAGGTGTTCTTTCATTAACCAAAATGTGAAAGGAGTTAACTAAGGTACTTAGGTTTATAAACCACTGGCAGTTATACTTGACAACCAGGCACTAGTATAATGTGTTTTTATACAGCTGCTCTATTTGCTCTTGTACCTCCCACGCAGATTTGGGAAAAATCTCAAATCCAGACAGCCCTCAGGCGCACAGATTGGCCATTAGTGGCATGCTCTCTCCCCTATATCTCAGGCTTCAAGGAAAGAAATGTGCATTTCCTGGAAGTGACTGTGTGTGCTGCTGGGTGCAGACCCGCCCCGCATCATATCCTTACAGCACCAACTGTTCGTCCTCCCAGTCAGATGTCTCGAACAACAACTTGTGAGGACTAGCCAGCTGTCTGCACATCAACTGTGGCTTTTTTACCACCTTGTCCATTATGTTGCACATCAAAGCTCCTCTTTTGTTAAGCATGAATTTCTGAGACACATACTGGATCCTCCCTCCCTTGATGAGGAGCCCAGAGTCAATTTCCCAGAGGTATCTTAAATAAATAATGACTCTGGCACATAGATTTAAAATGGGACTAAAACTGTCTCAGCTTTAAGAAGCTTTTAGAAACCAACCCCCAGGTTTGGTTCGTCATGATTGAGAGGTGTATGTCTTACCATTTTCTCTCAAGAATCTCTGTGTAACCCCCTTCAGGCAACCCCCTTCCCCTTCTTGGAAAGACAAGAAGATTATTTGAAGTTGCTAATTTCTCTACAATGTCATTTAAAAGGCATACATTTATTTCCAGGTAAGGAAACTTTTAATTTGACATTGACCGTTTCCAAGTAAGATTGGCCTCCTGCAAGTGGTTAGAGTGTGTGGTTTTGAAATACATTTGAAAGAAGGGAAGACCTCCAAGTCCCCCCTCGTGACCACCTGTGCTTCATGTCCTGTCATGTCATGTCACTGACATTACTCTCAGCCTAAGCACTTCATGTCACTTCTTGTGAACTACACCGATGATGTCTTCCTCTCCACCTGTCTGTGCTGCTTGGTTAAATCTGAGTGTCATGGATGCCTGTGCTGTCAAGTCTTACTCAGCCATATTTTCCATAATACAGCTCTTAGATCATACTGGCCAAAGGCATGAATTATTTACACTGCCAAAAATATACACCCATCAGCCAGAACAAGGCAAAGTCAATAACAACAGTCATCTTGTTACAATGCAATGCAAAGGTCCTGGCATTCATTTGGTTGCCATTTGACGTGAGCCACCCACTCAAACACTGTTGCAGACCAAGTACTCCCAATCCAGTCGAGTATCTGTGGGACCTTCTAGAAACAAGTCCGCTCACCTCACAGCCTGTCAAAGAACTCAAAGAATCTGCCGCAAACACCCTGGTGCCAGACACCTCAGGAAGACCCCAGAGGTCCATGGCTTGATGGATCCGAGCCAAGTCTGATCCACAGTTGGACATCTTTGGACCAGACTCATTTCAGGCATGTCTTAATGTTTCATCGGATTTGGGATCTGGGGTTTTGGAAACCAGGTGGATGCCTTGAAATTTTTGTCACATTTCCCCATTCCTGTGCAGTTTTTGCATTGTGGCACAGTCTCTTGTTGTCCTGCTGGTGGAACCACTGCCATCAGGGGGTGCAGATGCCATGAGGTTGGAGTTACTTGGTCTCTAATGATGATTGGGTGGGCAATGCAGTTAAAGTGGCATTCACATGAATGCAAGAACCCAAGGTTTCAGTGTCGATCAGTCTGATTCAGTTGATCAGTGTTATTAACTTTACCTGTTTGTGGTTTTAATGTTGTGGCTGATGTGTGTCTATTTGTTAAGAATTGCCCTGAAACCTTAACCGGATCTAGTTCATAGCCACCATACTACAGATCTAGGATTAAATGAAGGAGAAATGTAGCTGTTGCACAGCATACAAAGGTCTATCAAGAACCAGCATGAGAAAGAAAAGCATCTGTCCAACCATAATCCACTTTACTCTTGGCTTTCGCCTGGTGCACTTCTGAAGGAATTTGGCAATGCATTCATTTCGTTTATGCAGCACTAACCCTCTGGGTCACACCAATTAACTTTCTCCTTTAACTTCACTCCAACCAATAGAGTTTCCTCCTCAGTGTAAGTGTTTGTCCCATTATCATGTTTGTAGTATTGGCCTGCGCTTTTTTTTCTCAGCCCTAATTATAGGTCCGTAAAGGAAACTCTTTTACCACTGACCTCAGAGAGGGCACCTCTCAGCAGTGTCCTTCACAGAGTTTTGAGGAGCTCAACTTGCATGGATTTAATTTAAGAGGCATGATTTGCTTCGCGGGGTTGATACAAGATATGTTTTAATATTGCAGAGATAAATCCTCAACAGCAAATAAGACAAGCACAATCCAAGCTCAAGTGCTCTAGATAGTCGGGAATATAAAGTCTCTTAACAGCTGGCTATGTGACCGGAGTGAATAATAAGCCAAGCAGAAGTGGGTAGGCAAATATGAAAAATCGTTCAGTGTTGTCTTTAGCATCTACTGTAGGTGACAGTGATCGAGGGGGTGTTAAGTTTTTCTGTCAAGGGTAGATGAACATGTCATGGTTAATGTCTAATTTTCAATGTTAATGTCTCACTAGTTGTAACAGTATGACCAATGACACAGACCGCATATAACATGTCTGATTAAAATGATTGGGGATTTCGCTGGTAATGAGCTGAATTTATTGCCCTGGCAGAGGGTTGCCGTCACCCACGTGTCCCATCTCAAAAATTGCACCGTGCATATTTTTTCACGCATGTAAATCTGTGGTCCCATTTGATCTCTAATGAAACAGAGAGCCAACAGAGTAAACCAGAAGCAATTATAATACAGTAAAACACACACAACTCTAAATTGCAAAGGTTCAACTGGTGTACAGGGGCTCCTAAAACAAAAAGTATTATGTCTATTCCAAAGAAAATCAAACGATTCTTTTGAAGATAGTGTGAATTCATTTGATGCTCTTATTATGCATCGCCCCATAGGCAGGCGAAGGATAGCCCATACAGCAAGTCAGGCGATCTCTATGCAAAATGATAACCTGAATGATGAATATGGGAATATGATGGATACGTTCACATGCAAATTATGAATCTATGGTATTGCTCATGTGCCACAATTAAAAAAAAGTATATATATATATACGTATTCGAAAAAACTCACAGATCAAATGGGGTACGGAAAGTTCAGTCACAGATACTTGAAGAAAATTAATTGTGAAATGAACTGTGAGTCTTCAAAGCAGTTCAGTAATTCTCCAGCACAGCATGGCGGCTCAGTGCTTAAAACAGTCGTAGATTTAAATGTTTGTGTGGCATTTTCAGCTGCGTTTGCATGTGTTTTTCTCCCTTATTCCAAAATTAGGCAGGTGAAGAGAAATAAAGCATTTGAATTGCCTTAAATAGATGTGTTTTATCTTTCATACTGAAATGAGCGCATTAAAAATAAAATTAATCCAGTTCCCACCTGGACAGTTTAATATCCTTTGGATAATAGTTGGCAGTAATGCAAAGAATATGTAACTTGGCATGCCAGTTTGCTTTTTTCTAATCTTTTTTTACATTTTTTTTTTTTATAAAAGGCATCACATAAAGCGTTTTTCAGTGGACAAGCTGTCACATCCTAAAAGGCTTCCAAGTGAAATTAATTGTTAACTGCTGCTCGGAAAGGATGAAAAGAAAAATGCATATCTAAATTTGCACGTTTTGTGAAGCAGAGTGGAAATGTGGGGCCTCATTTATTGTGCACCGGCCCATGCATCTATTAAAAGCTACTTTTAAAGACAAACATCCCTGGCTAAAACCATCAAATAAGTACCACAGAAGTGCAAAAAGACAGCTGACAGTCCAGTATGCACAGTCAAATTGAAGAGAACATGCAGATATTACAGATCATCTCCTGTGCAAAGTCTGTGACATCCTGCCCTCAAAGCCTTGAACCCACTGAATGACTTTGTGTCCTACCTCTGGTGTGGCTGGGGACCCTCCGGCGGCCTGTCGATGAGCTGTGCATCACGTGCTGGTAGTGAGACATGTCTGTTGGCGTGTTGGGAACACGGAAACTGTCCTGGAACCTCTGCATCAAATCCTCTACCGACTCCGTGTTTGGGTCAATGGCTAGGAAGAAAGAGATCCAAAGTGAATATGGCAGGCATGTCAGAAGGCTTTAAGGTAGAAATCATTTTTGCAAACAGTGACGGACACACAGTAAAAATTCAAACATTCACAGATGCATAACGGACAAAAATAGCTTGCTTTATTTTTATCTTTTTCCTTTTCTTTGAAATATAAGAGATTAGAGTATGATATGCATCGTGAGCCACGAGGCTGTCTCATTTAGACACTGTAAAAAAGCACCACAGTGTTATTTTTTCTTTCCATTTTTTTTCTCTCCCTGGCCTTTAAATGATTCCATCAATTCAATATTGCTTCATCTCTACAGGGATCCTGCCAACGCTTTCCCCTGATGGCTCAGTCTCACTCTTCCTGATGAATGACTCCAAAACAACTGGCTGTGCGGAAAGAAGGCATAGCAAAGAGAGAAGAGTTTGCTTCTCTTTTTCTTAGAATAAAGAATTACAAAAGCAGGGAGGACAGGAAATTCTTATGACCTGTTCTAGATATGTTCTGGCTCATATATGCCACCAAAGAGACTCATTATCAGTAGAGAATATTAAACCCCTGAATTATCTATCTAGAATAGGGGATGGAATTCAACTACATGTAAATCTAGAGCCCTTTGCTAACAAACAATGCCTTATTTCATAAAATATGAATGTGTTCAATTCCAGGGAGAAAGTTAGAACTTAAAGAGTATCTCAAACAAATCTACACATTAAAGCGTTTTTACAAGTCTTGGGAATACTACTGCATTGCAAAAAAAATAAAATAAAATAAAGTATTTTGAAGATATTTATGACTCCAAAGGAAGCTGCGCAGTACCTGATAAATTGCCTCCAGGGATGTCATTCAGTGGCAAGTTGTGTCGTGGGTAATGTAGGCACCGTGTTTTGAAAAGGAAGATGAACATTATTTTAATTATTTGTAGCCCCAAATGGGGTCGACGCTACCTATTTCCCTCAGCACCTGTGATGATACACTGAAGGCCGTTCGTCAGCGTGGTGGGTAATTGCAAAACTATGACCTTGTTTTAAAGTAATCATCTGTACCACGGGGTAAAGAAAACAAAGCTGTACTGCTCAAACCAGATAGTGGGAATTTCGCTTTTGAACATGCCGGCAATTTTGAATAAAATCACCTCAATTTTGTCTCACGTGTGTCCCAATGGGGTACCAAATGGAAATGAATTAGGCCTTATTATTTGAGGTAGTTAGATGGACTCAAAACTATCTCATTTAGGTGATGTAATTCATTTCAGCTGAATTGATGAAAATGAGTTGGACTAACCCAGTTAAATTATATTGCATGGATTTAGTTATTTTGAACTGGGGCTAAATATATGTATTGGATTGGAAATCTTCCCCACAATTCAATTGAGTACATCAAACTAATCATTTTTTTTCTTGAGTTTATAAAAAGGTGATATCTCTGGTTATGCTGTACTGTTCATTTATCTTTAAACTATCCATCACAAGTCCAGTAGTGTTCCGTAGTAGTGGAGGTGATGATTAACCAGTGGACTGCTTTTATAAACCTGGCTCCTACATATCCCACAATGCAAATCTGACACTGGAGGCAATTTATCTGATTACTGTACATGCAACTTCCTTTAGAGCACCAAAATGGTTTTATGCTATTTGTTTCTACACCACATATGCAGTGGTACTCCAGAAGTCCTGTAAACACATCCACTGTGTGAAACTGATGGAGTTACCCTTGAAGAAGAACTGCTTTGGTTATACTATGCTCATTATATCTGCAAATACCCTATAGGGATAGAGAACAGTGGCGCAAAACAAACATCCACTTGAGAAAGTGTGAAAACTGCTCTGTCCCCAAACTTCCAGCAGCACAGCCATCTCCAAAAGAGATGGGGTCATTTATCACCCCAGCCACCACTCCCCCCACCTATCATCAACATCTTTTGATCTGTCAGTCTGGCTCTGAGGTGTACTCTTTCCATGAATAATGGTGATGTGTTGCTCCCAGTGGAGGCTCATCATGCATGCCAATGAGCGCGCATAAAGCCGGGGAAGAGGGAGATGAAGAGGACGAGGGTGAAAGTGAAGAGGCAGAAGTGTTCACCTTGTTTTTGATATCATAAATGGAAAGCTAACAATAGCAGAGGCGCCACTGCCTCAGAACAAATATCATCCTTGGAGTGACACACGGTTCTTTCCAATTCACTTGTCGTTAAACTAAAGCTCGTGTTTCGTCAGGCAGCCCACTGCTGCCGGTATGTCTATGGTAATGGTCCCACAGCAACCAGATGCAAGAGTTGATGCAAAGTGACCATGGCCTCGTTCGGGACGCAGATGTTGGCTTGTGCCCTCCGGCTTCCAAGTTTGCAAACTTCTCATAACAATTTGCAATATTAATAAAAGTCCTTAATGTTTCTTGATCCAGGACCCTCAGAGCCTCATGCATTTCCTGTCTTCAAGCCAACAAGCAAACTGCGGAGCCTTGCATTATTAAAATGCCAAGAATTATGTTCATAGCAGACACAGAAAATCTAATCGCAAGAAATGTAGTGGTGTGTTCTGACACTAATGTTGCCAGTGTGTGGTCATGTGCTGTGTTTGTACCTGCGTGTTTAGCTCAGTTAATTTCATATAAAAATACCTGGCAAACACTCGCTTCTTGAATGACAGCGAGTTAGAAAACTGGCACTGTCTGCTTGCCTCAAGAAATTCTGGGTCAATATAAACATTGGAGCTTGACACGGGGTTGGTGGTGCTCTAGTTGCTTAAAAGTGTATACAGCCAAAAGAACTGTTTGCAATGATGGTTACATGACTGTGACCAGCACAAACTGTTCCGTTCGTTTGATTCATACATTATGGTGTTTGGAGTGAGAATTGTGGGAACTTAATCGAGATTAAGAGAACTCTTTTAGAAGATTTTTTCCACTCCTCTCCATGCAAGCAATGATTCCACCCACTGTGTAGCGCTGAACATTCCCATTACTAAATCTGAAGCAAATACAACTTTCCCCGAAACTGAAATTGCTTGTGAAATGTTCAAGCTATCAAAATGACCACTGGGACCAGTGAAGTTCCACCTCTGCAGACACATTTACATTTTGAGTCACTTTTCTGTGTTACGGTATGGCAAGGCAACAAGGCCCCAAATAGGGCTGGGTTTGAGCTCATTCACAATGTTTTTCCTCATCATTTCGGGAAGATTTGTTGCATTTTTAGCAGAAAACAGTTGATCAATCGCTGCCAAAAGACAGAGTACCGATCATTCTGCACGGTGGGACTAGAAGAATCATATGGAATAATCTGTAATAATACATATGGCAAATAGTAGTTTAAAGCAAAAACAGCTAGCCTCCCTGTAAAATGTTATTGCTTGTAGTCTGTACTGGTTGCTTCACAGTGTTAGCAGTTACAATGATTGAGTAAAACCCTTGTGTGAATGGCACTGGCTACAATATGATTTGAAACTTCTGTATGGGCGTTTGTTAAGTTAGTCATCCACTTATCCTTGAATGTTAGGAAAACAACAGCACGCTGTTACATTCACATCTATGTGACCCCATTGCTAACCACCAATAAGCAATGAACAAAACATGTAACAATAAGGCCTTTTGTCCATTGCTTAGTTTTCTACTTGGACACAATATCTGCTGATTGCATTTCTGTGTAAGACTCAACACCGATATTCATACCTGACTGAAGAGACAGAAAGCAAGACAGTGTTCGGTGCGGTAGACTTCTGTACAGCCAGAGGGCTGCATCTCTACTTTCTGGAGATATTTTCATGAATGTGTTAAAGTTTTGAATACCTATGTTATCATTACATACATTGATCCAGGATGCCCGAAGGCAGACAAAATTCTAAATGGGAGACAAGCACACTCAAGTAGCTGAAGCACATGATTCAGTGAGCAAACAAGCACGACAGTCAAAAATGTACTCGATGCAGTATAATGAAAAACAGCTGTAGCTTCAGATCATAACTGCTGGAAGTGTGAGTGAGACGGTGTGATTACACATCTGTTCATAAGTGATGAGATGAGTAGGCTTTATGATGTTTGATGACCAAAAGTGTGTGAAACCTACAACCAAAGTGGTCACATGTTCTTTCACTGTGTTACTTATTGATGATTTATATAAATCTAAACCATCTCAAGGAACCCTGTCCCCCACTTTGAGGATCATTTGTTTAGTTTAAACATCTTGAACTTCAAATAGGCTAGTAGCTGACATATGCATTTACACAAAACATGACGCCAACAAATAATCCAATGACCCTTTTAATGTTATGTTTCCGGTTAAATTTCCTGTTTCAGTTTTTGCAAATATGGCTCACGTAAATCAAACTTGGCTCCAAGTACTTTTCTTGCACCACAATTCTGGTGAAACGGTCTTTAATTTGTTTTTATGAGGAACAGAACTTCCACATATTTGCATTTAATAAAAACCATAATATAATATTGCTTAATGAGAATAAGAAAGTAATATATTTTGTGTTAGTGGGCTGTGTTTGTTTGTCTAATTGACACTCTTGCTTATACCCCATACACTGTAATTGCTGCTAAGTGGCCAGTGTCTACAGCAGAGCCTTCGTCCACAATATTCTCAATTAAAGATACTACTGCTGCTCGCTGCTTCTAGCCTCTGTTGTTGATAACTGATTTAATTGCTACCCAGCAGTCTTCCATGTAGATCAAACTGCATAGATATCAAAATATTTTACTCCGGGCTATCTAACGGTCTACAGCACTGCTCCCCAAAGTGGGCAGTCACCCCGCTGTGAGGTTCAATTTCCTCCTGACAGGTCTGGAGACAAAAGTAAAACATTAATTGTGATTATTTCTAATAATGTTCAAGCCGTTTTATTTTTGTTAGGTAAAAAATGCTCTTTTCAAAAGGTTGGACACCTCATTTTCAATTATTTTTCACGGTTTGAGCACAACCAGCAGGGTGACACTCGCAGCTCAGTCAATTAAGATAAATGGGATCCATTTTGCATCTTAATAATCAAATGCATTACAACTGGCCTGAGGCCCACCATTAAGTGTCAAATTTGGCTGACCAAGGGAAGAAAGTTTGGGCATTCTTCTACTATACTGCAATAGTTTACTAAACACCAATGTCTGGCTATGTCGACTTGTATTTTTCTCCCTGCCTTACATGAGAAAGAATTCCTGTTGGACAGGAAATCATCTTCGAAAAGAACCATCATGCCTAAGTTATTGTATTCCCCATTAAAAGTACAATAAAGGGTAACACGATGTTTCGACTGAAATAACCCTTTTTCCAGGTCGCACACTGGCTTTTGATGCTGAAGCAGCTACTGTAGCTGTTGCTTCCGGCAATATTTTTGTAAACTGAAGTGTGTGCGCACCAACCCTTGGCTGTGAGTGGGATCTGTCTTGTGCTAAAGGAATTCTTTTGAACACATGAGACACAGAAACTAAAACAGAGTTCACGACATTGTTTGGCACCGACTTGCGAAGGATTTCCCCATCCTCGCTCTTTACTTCAAACCGACCATGCCCGAGTTAGTTTTTCACACAACTTAAAGTCACACACAAGTACGTAGGATGGTGTGCAGGAATGCAAATGCTCTCTTCTTTGTGTTTAATACACACTTTCAACACACACATCACAGGACATGGATTACAGTATTCCAGACTCAGCCTATTGTAGAAGTTAGTCTATGGTTCATTAAGAAAACCCATCCTATATGGTGCACTAAACAGTATACACAAAGAAGACAATAAAATTAATGTATGAATGTTTATTCTATAGGGACAATGCATATTAATTAACATTCCAGCTGCACAAGAAAATTAGTTTTTGGAATCTGGAAAAAAATACTACATAATTTGACAATTACATCAATAGTAGGTGAATAACTCAATGTCTTTTCTTTTGTATTGCACGATGGTAGAAAGAAAAGCTTCCTTTTACCTCCTCTTCATGTGCAAAAATGCAGCGTGAATGTTCTTGGAAATAGAAATCACACTTGCATCAAATAACTAATTTTGCAGAATTTCAGTTACAATGCTTGAAGTTATCTTGTGAAATAGCGCTATTTCTTCATATGAAAAAAAATAAAAATTCCATTGAGTGAATAAAGAGGAAAGATTGAATTATCACCTTGCCCTAGCTGGCACCATTTGAAATATACAATTTAATATTATCAACACTTTTTTTTTGTTAATACCCACTTGAAGCCAAGGATAACAACAAGGAGTAAGGACACAAAGTTTACCCGGAGTGGAACAACACACTCAGCATTTGAGTGTTGAATCCAAGAGGCCTTCGCTTCACCTGTAGTGTCAGTACACCGGGCTAAAAATGGTAACCTTTGAAAGGAAAACGTGGAGTCAAAAAAACGGTTAAGTAAGCTCCATTCCCTCAGGCCATTTAAGGTAGCGCTAGGCTAATTCAAGTATTTTGGGGGGTAAGCAAAACAAACACGAAGGGGATGGAGCGGGCGACACTTAAGCTTTGACCTGCCGTGAGTGAGCAGAGTGTGTGACGTTATGTTTGAGGTTAACTGCTCACATACATATTTCATAGCCTCCTGGAACTCTCTTTATCTCTCTTTCTTTGTTCCATTTCAAGGAAAGACAAGATGCCAGGCCGAACCCAAGTGCCTGGAGTCAACAGTCTTCTCGGAACAAATGTCATTTTGTCTCTAAATGTTGCCACAACCCAACAATGTTTGTTTCTATCCTTGTCTTCCACACTAACGCGCACATCTTACATTTCAACTGTCTTGAAATACTAAAACATCACGATGAAAAGGTGTTTGCCCCAAAGAGTGTACTTAATCATGTAAAGCCAATGCCTGTATTAAAACAGAGCAATAAGTTGACTGAATTACTAACAAGATGGCCCTCCATGTCATCTTGATCCACCACAATACCTCCCACATGTGTCTGCATTCATCATGAATGCAATATTTCTTTTGCACTGTTCTCCCCCCCCACCAAACACACACTTTGCCGGTATGCCCCATTTCTCACATCTGTCAGAAGCTGCTATACCAAGATATTTTATTCTGTCATTTGTTTTTCCCCAGACCCCAAGTCCACGCTGGCTGCTCATTTTGAGTTCAATGTCAGCTAAAGCTCTGTTGTCTTTATATTCTGCTTTTCATCTCCCTTATCTGCAGTTACTCCCTTATCAGTGCTGAGTGTGTGTTAACAGTGTCTCATAAGCAGTGGATGTCAACAGCATGCCGCCTCAGTCAACGTATTCCTGGTGGTCTCACGGCGCCCAACGCGAGACGATAACCCTTCTCAATTTTCCGCAGCCCTTGCTTGTTTATGTGGGCTTTCGTTAACAGCGCGCATGTGTGTATGAATGTAAATGTTTACACATTTCTCAACTCCTGTCCCGCTTTTATTCCCCTGTTCCTGTGCCCGGAGTATATTGCTTTCGCAGCCACGCGGAAGGCATAGGAATTTAAGTGGACTCCAGATCCCATTATCATGTTTTCATGGACATTACCAGTATGAAAATGGCCATCAAAACCAACAGCGCCGAAGCACATAACATTGTCAGAGAAGATAATTGTATTCTTTGTGTTCCTTCGCATCCATTGTTAAGGACACGGAACATTGAATTCCTCAGAAAAAAAAAAGATGCTGCTGAAGTGTCGACTCCTAACATAAAAACAACCTATCTCTCACAGTCCGGCCTTCCCCCCCCCCCCCCGGGACCTCGTTGGTGAGCAAGCTCATGCAGAGAGTCGGGTAAAAATATGCTAACATTCACTTTCTGATGGACATGTACAATACTCAGTGCTCTTATTAAGGGGCCACTGAGGTGACAGGAAAAGCCTCGCCAGTCAGACAAAGCACAAAAAGGGTTAGCGCTAACAAGCTTCTCACTGCCAGAGTAGTTAACTGCTAAGTTGTGTTGTATTTTTTACATATGGGTTATTATAGCGGTTGACGCATGCACCAACCCAAAATCCAAAGAATTCAGCTGTCTGTGTTTGTATGTATTTAAGAAACTCAATCGAAACCAAAGTCATTGGTAACCTTCAATACTCACCATTTAAATTGGTATTGCTGTTAATTTATGAGGGCCAAAGCAATCATGTCAACACAGGAACTGAATAGAGAATTTTTATTTTATTCAATTCTTTATAAATAATATCATTACTGAGGTAGACCCAGTTAATACAACATCATCTAACAGTATTAGCTCTGTATAGCGAGACACCACCAAGTATCTGATGTTGTAATTCAAGTTTGAAGGTGCACTATGTAGTTTTAGAAAAGAAACTCACATAGGTAATATTTAAATATGTATAAGGTAATAATACTACTCAGCAATATTTATAATTTTCCATAACTGAACAAACAAGCTATCCTCAAAGGAGAATAAGGTCCCCTGAAAGACTGTTTGAAACTAGAAGGGTGGCAGGGTCTGCCAAATATATATAAAGTGAAACGGTACGAAATTGCATTTTAGTTTGTTTAAGCATGAACATCAATCAATGAAGATGATTAAAAAATTGTAACACTATAAAACTAAAAACAGTGCACCATTAAATGTGGGGAATTATTTTATAATAAAAGTAAAAAAAGACAAACATAAACCAGATAATGTGGATGGTGCAATTTAAATCGTCACAGTACATTTGGGTGTTGCCAATTGATCTACCAAAAATAACGGCAGTATCCAGCATAGTATTTGTTAGTCATTACTTACAGACGCTACTATTGCCCATACATCCGCTGTTGCTACAATTTCTGCTTGTACAATAAAAACAGTAGTAATATGTGCAGATGGTTTGATATCACTTATTAAAAATCATCAGATGGGGTAGGAATAGTTCGTCGCACACATACATGTTTCCAGTAGGAAGACTCACTGCCAAAGCACTAATTTGCAGAGGCAGAGGTTTCTAAAAATACACTGCACGACAAAGTCTGACTCAATGATGCCTGTATCTGATGCCTGTACCTTTACAGAAAACGATACCCGGCACCAGGAAGGGCAACAGTTGTTCTGTCAGCAAATCGTACACTGAAGGACTAGCTACTCCAAAAAAAAAAAAACAAACAAGACTAGGCCGGCACCCACCAAATCGCTGAGACAGCCTTCGGGAATTACTATCTGTCAGAAACTGAAAACCTTTGACCATGACTCCCTGTCCATAAATAGTGCTTGACCCTTCTTTCTCTTTAGGCTCAAGAAGATATTTCCTCTCGACTGAAAGTCAGGGAGACACATGGCGACATTTTCAGGCACTTGTGCCCTGTGTGCCCTGAAGCAGGTGGTGATGCAGCTTGCAGTGCAGCTTGGGAGATGGATTGGAGTGCTCTGAATCCACACATATATGGTAGCACTGGAATGTAATTAAGTACATAAATTCATGTCCTGTTCTTAAGTACAACTTTGAGATACTTTTACTTTAGTTTAGTATTCATATTTATACTTAGTCTCCACTACATTTGGAGGGAAATGTTGCTACATTTATTTGTTAACTTTAGTCACTAGTTACTTTGCAGAAACACTTTAAAGTAGGGTTAGGGTTAGATTGCAGATAATTGTATACATTTTTTTTTTTATTCTGATAATCAGAAACATGCTGAATATCACATCTGATATTTTTTATTTATTTATTTATTTTTTTCCCCTAAAATTAACCAAGTAGTTTTGGTACCTAAACCTAACCAACCTGTGGCCATTTACAACTTTATCAGTCCAAAACTCATTATATGCGAAATATCTGTCAGCAAGCTTTATTTTGAAAACTTACCCAGCCGTTGCTAACTTGACCCCAGAGCCCTGAAAACTGATGCTAGAGGGTTAACTGATCAAAGCTTGTTGTATTTGAAGAGTTGGAGGCAGATGTGAAGCAGGGTGGCTTTGTTCAAGAGGTAGAGCGGGTTGTCTAGTAATTGGAAGGTCGCGCATGGCAGCCTCTGTCATCAGTGTATGAGTGTGTGTGCGAAAAGGTGAATGTGACAAGTGTTGTTAAGCTCTTTGAGCGGTCAGTAGACTGGAAAAGTGCCATGGAAATGCAAGTCCATTTACATGTGACTCAGATAAATCCCAAGTCTTTGTGTCAAGTCAAGTCAAGTCCTTAGTTAAAGGTGCAATTTGTAAGAAAAGTTGATTTCAGTCAAAAATTGACACTTGGGGATTGTAAGAGTTAGGAATGAGAAAAAAATCGACTTTTTAAACAAATAGCAAGTCAAGGCAAGTCAAGTCCCAAGTCAAAAATGAGTGCTGTTTTTTTTTTTTCTTTCGATTAGCAATAGCCTTAAGTGATCACTGAACAAACAACCTTTGACTACAGTACTTCAAAATAAAAGTGGACGCCACTTAAATGATAAAAACATCAAAGATTAAGAGAGTTTAATAACAGACAAGTCATTCATCTCGTTATGTCTCAATTCAAGTCAAGTCCTGAGTCTTCATCAATAAAGTCCAGGTCCAGTCTCCAGTCATTTATTTTTCAGTCAAGTCAAGTTGCATATCATCAAAACTGTGACTCAAGTCAACTCGACTCCAAGTCCAAAAGACTCGGGTCCACATCTATGTTTTTAATAACTGGCAGTCAGTTATGGACTTTTATTTTTCAAAGCCATCCCATCTGGCCGCCTGACACCATTCATATTCATGGAGGCAGATGTAGCCACAAGGGAATGATGGGAACATTTCTGAAGATCTTTGGACCTTACAAACCCCTGCTGTTTCAATTTGGAGCAAATCTGCAGGAGGAAAAGAAAAAGACAGCCCAAGAAATTAAATTCACCAATATCTAAGTTTTTTTTTTTATTTTTTATTACATTTCCATTTATCACTCCCAAGCTCACATCCTTTCTTTACCTCGGCACATGCCAACACACACACGCACAGTTGTATCTCTAGTCCCTTGTTTTGCCTCCTCTCCTTCACGGCTTGGGGAGCAAATGAGTGCAGAGGAGATCAATGGAGAGGAAATGGGGGCTCACCCCAGCTCTTATTCCCTTGGTGATTTATTAAATTTGCCATTGTTTCGATAGAAGCAGTCCAGCCTAGCTCTCTGGGAAAGCTTTTGACAGCGCTGCTTCAGGAAGTGTGACAGGTACATGAGAAAAGAGTAAGAGGTTAGACAGATACAAAGAAAAAGACAAAAGTGTCAGAGAAGACAAGGGATCCAGTGTCGGAGGAGACGGGGGATGCAGATATGAATGGAGAAAGAGGTGAGTGGGAGAGAAAGCGAGCCAGGAGGGATGAAGGGT